>NW_028244184.1:0-16000 GCF_964263255.1 Lissotriton vulgaris | reverse complement strand
TGACCCTACACTACACAAACACTACAACACTACCCAAAACCCTAAAACACTACACCCCAGCATGACCCTACACTACGCAAACACTACAACACTACCCAAAACCCTAAAACACTACACCCCAGCATGACCCTACACTACGCAAACACTACAACACTACCCAAAACCCTAAAACACTACCCCCAGCATGACCCTACACTACGCAAACACTACAACACTACCCAAAACCCTAAAACACTACCCCCAGCATGACCCTACACTACGCAAACACTACAACACTACCCTAAACCCTAAAATACTACACCCCAGCATCACCCTACACTACGCAAACACTACAACACTACCCAAAACCCTAAAACACTACCCCCAGCATGACCCTACACTACGCAAACACTACAACACTATCCTAAACCCTAAAACACTACGCCCAGCATGACCCTACACTACGCAAACACTACAACACTACCCTAAACCCTAAAACACTAGCCCCAGCATGACCCTACTTTACGCAAACACTACAACACAACCCTAAACCCTAAAACACTACCCCCAGCATGACCCTACACTACGCAAACACTACAACACTACCCTAAAACACTACCCCCAGCATGACCCTACACTAAACAACCACCACAACTCTACACTATACTAACACAACACTACACTACACAACACTACACTACACTACACAATCACTAACCCACGAAAAAATTAACACAAACCCACTTACCTCTCTCGTCATTGTGGTTTTCACAACGCAAATGCATTTACCATACATGCCTTTAAAACGTAATTCTTTGTAAAGGCATGCGCGATAAATGCACATGCGTTTTGAAAAAATGCGGGATAATGGTATGCGAGGTCAATGACCTTGCGGGATAATGGTATGCGGACTGAAAGTCGGCGGGATAAAAAATGCGGGAAAATGGCTGCAAACCATGATTAGCAGCAGACTTCCCTGGTGAGCACTAGCTTTACTACAGTGATCTAATGAGCAACTAGAGTGCTAACATTCAGAATTTATGGCAAATGTGTGATACATCTGAATGCCTTCTTGATAGAACCAAAGTAAACAAGCATTGAAAATGCAATAGATCTCGCCCTCGTTTAAGTTAAAGCCATTCTGTTTGTAATGAGGTGGCTTTTTAGCTTTGCTTTTATTAGTGTTTTTAAAACTTTCATGTAAATAACATGCATATGTATGCATATATGTATATGTATGCATGCATTTATATTTATATAGATATGCAGATTATATATGTTTATATATGTATATTACCTACTGGCGATAGCCAGTGGGTATATATAGTTAGGATTTTTTCTCTATGGGATTTCTGAAACTTCTATGTCTAATAACTTTGGCGTTCGTGGACGGAATTGGCACATTTTGTTTCTGAGCAGCCCCTGAAAATTTGGGGGGGTTTCGTCAAGGGGGGGGCGAGAAAAAAGGGGGGTCCCAAAACGCGTTTTTCCCATTCATTTTTCCATAGGGCGGTTGGACTAACTTTTAGCACAAACGGCTGAATAGATTTACATGAAACTTGGCAAAATTGTAGATATGGTTTGCCCGACGTGCCTTTGCTATGTCTCAATATATGTGCTCCAGTGGATTTTGAGAAATTAACGTTTAAAAAAATATATATATCTGTGACAGCGCTCCGGTTAGCGCCCCGGTTCGCGTACCTGACGCGTAACGGAACTTCGCGAAGCGAAGCTGATTGGCTCTCCGGTGTCTGTCAACATTCTAAACAGTCCGGAGCGGCCGCCATCTTGTCTCTCGGTACGATCGAGAGACAAGATGTGGTGAAAAACGAAGGGGGAAATGAAGGAAAGGGGGCAAGTTAGACCACTCCTGACCCCCTAGGATTGATGAGGGGGATATTAAAGTGCCCCGCGGGGCAAAATATATATAAAAAAATAATTTTGCGATTTTACGCCGTAGAGGCGCGTCCCGGTACGCGAACCGGGCAGCTCACCGGGCAGCTAACCGGGCAGCTAACCGGCAGCGTAGCTGTCAACATTGTAAACAGTCCGGAGCGGCTGCCATCTTGTCTCTCGGTAGGTTCGAGAGACAAGATGTGGTGAAAAAAGAAGGGGGAAATGAAGGAAAGGGGGCAAGGTAAACCCCTCCTGACCCCCTAGGATTGATGAGGGGGATATTAAAGTCCCCCGCGATTTTTCGCGGTAGAGGCGCTTCCCGGTACGCGAACCGGGCAGCTAACCGGCAGCGTAACGGGAGTCCGCCATCTTGTGTTTTTGGAGCGTCCGGTTCGCGTACCGGGTAGCGTCCCGGTAAGCGTAACAAGGGGAAAACCAAGAGAAACAGTAAAAAAAAAATTAAGGGAATAGATTTTCAGCAAACTTGGCAAAATTGTAGGGACTGTTTGTTTGATGTGCCTTTGCAAGGCCTCAAGATATGTGCACGTGTGGATTTTGTCTAATTAAGGTTAAAAAAAATATATATATCTGTAAGCGTGCTCCGGCACGCTTACGTTACGGGTTTTGTTTGCGCTGCAGAGCCGATACGTCACGGTTATGCGACGCGTCATGAGGCGTCTCACATGGCTACGTGATACGTCACGTAATAAAGAATATATTTTACAGCTATAGATATTAGCTTTTAAAAAACCAATGAAATTCACTGAGAAAACCATAGGTTATAGACCATATATAGTTAGGAATTTGCATTTACAAAACCTTGAAAATTCACTGAAAAAACCATAGGTTAGAGACCATATATAGTTAGCTGGACATTTTATTGACATAAAACCAATGAAATTCTATATATAGTTAGTTGCACTAACTATATATCGCGCACCCGCAATCCACTGCTGCTGATGTCACATATTACATCATTCATGACATGGTCAGTGACATCACTGATGACATCACTGATGACATCTCAAATGACATCACTGATGACATCACTGATGACATCTCAAATGACATCACTGATGACATCATGACACACCAATACCAGTTACTACATGCGCACTCACTGATTCCTACGTCTACACACACATTCACCCATACAATCACTCATACATACAGTCACTCATTATTACAACACTATCATATGCACTCATACACCTATGCAGACACTCACACACTGCCACTCATCCATGGAGTTACTCACACACCTAGTCAGTCCTGTAAAGAATCAATCACACTTCCATTTCCTCATCTATACAGTTAAACACAGAACACCATACTTCAGTGACATCACTGATGACATCACTGATGACATCTCAAATGACATCACTGATGACATCTCAAATGACATCACTGATGACATCATGACACACCAATACCAGTTACTACATACGCACTCACTGATTCCTACGTCTACACACACATTCACTCATTCACCCATACAATCACTCATACATACAGTCACTCATTATTACAACACTATCATATGCACTCATACACCTAGTCAGTCCTGTGAAGAATCAATCACACTTCGATTTCCTCATCTATACAGTTAAACACAGAACACCATACTTTTCACACATATACTAACACATACTTACTCTCTTATACAATCACTGATACAAGTACACATTGATATGCACAGAGTCACACACCTCCCAGCCAGCCACACACACACTCAGTCTTCCATACATCCACTCATTCTTCAATATGTAAAACATATTTAAACTTTACAAAAACACACAGACACTAGATGATGTCATCAGTGATGTCATTTGAGATGTCATCAGTGATGTCATCAGTGATGTCATTTGAGATGTCATCAGTGATGTCACTGACCATGTCATGAATGATGTAATATGTGACATCATCAGCAGTGGATTGCGGGTGCGCGATATATAGTTAGTGCAACTAACTATATATAGAATTTCATTGGTTTTATGTCAATAAAATGTCCAGCTAACTATATATGGTCTCTAACCTATGGTTTTTTCAGTGAATATATATATATATATATATATATATATATATATATATATATATATATATATATATATATATATTACCTACTGGCGGTCGCCAGTAGGTATATATAGTTAGGATTTTTTCTCTATGGGATTTTTGAAAATTCTATGTCTAATAACTTTGACGTTTGTGTACGGAATTGGCTGAAATTTTCAGGAAAATGGAACATTTTGTTTCTGAGCAGCCCCATACAATTTGGGGGGGTTTCATCAAGGGGGGGCTGAGAAAAAAGGGGGGTCCCAAAACGCGTTTTCCCATGTTAATTTCCATAGGGCGGTTGGCCTCACTTTTAGCTCGAACGGCTGAATGGATTTGCACGAAACTTGGCAAAATTGTAGGGACTGTTAGCCCGATGTGCCTTTGCTAGGTCTCAATGTATGTGCTCCAGTGGATTTTGAGTAATTTAGGTTCAAAAAAAGATATATATCTGGGCGGAGCCTAACCACACATCTGATCTGATTGGCTGTCAGCACTTCATCCAAGAAGTGTTGGCAGCCATCTTGGGACCAATATACATGATAGCACCTCATTAAAAAGCATTGTAGTTAATAGAGGGTTTTAGGACTTTAGTTACATTATAAATCATTTGTTGATGGTACCACACTCGTTTTAGGAATTGTGGTGGGTTCTAAGGTGATTTTACCATGTGAAAAAACCTTCTGCTGTGATATCATGAATATTGTTTGAAAGAAAACTAATATCTCATGATTTTCCCACAGTGGTTTGGAAGGGGATCTATAAGCTAAACTGAAAGCATATTTTCTGTAAATTCACATTATCTTTCTCAGTCATGTGAAAATGAAGTCTGACATTCTCAGTAAAACATGTACATCCAACAAGGACAGAGACTGTCAGTTGATTCCTTTGTGTTCTACTGCAGCCTCCTAGAGTGTTCTAAAGAACAACTAGAGCGCTAACAGTCCTACTTATTACAAAGGTATGGCACACCTGAAGCCATCTTGATTGGAATAAAGTGGTAATTCTTAAAACAATTAATTTAAAAAGAAACAACATGAGGGGGTATATTTTGCCATAGAAAGTATGATTAGTGCTGCAGAATGAAAAATTAGGGCACATTTTGAGTGACTTCTCAAATCCTTTTCTATTTCATTAAAACATTCTGACATGCAGTCTCCCAAAATGGCCACCAGAGACAAAAGAGCCCAAATGTAGCCCAAATATCACCCAGATGTAGCCCAAGTATAGCCCAATGACAGAATGTCCCAGAGTGTTCTAAAGAACAACTAGAGCGCTAACAGTCCTACTTATTACAAAGGTATAGCACACCTGGAGCCATCGTGATGGGAATAAAGTGGTAACTCTTAAAACATTTAATTTAAAAAGGAACAAAATGAGGGGGTATATTATGCAATAGAAGGTATTATTAGTGCTGCAGGAAGAAAAATGAGGGCACATTTTGAGTGACTTTTTAAATCCTCTTCTATTTCATTAAAAAATTCTGACATGCAGTCTCCCAAAATGGCCACCAGAGACAAAAGAGCCCAAATGTAGCCCAAATATCACCCAGATGTAGCCCAAGTATAGCCCAATGACAGAATGTCCCAGAGTGTTCTAAAGAACAACTAGAGCGCTAACAGTCCTACTTATTACACAGGTATGGCACACCTGAAGCCATCTTGATTGGAATAAAGTGGTAACTCTTAAAACATTTAATTTAAAAAGGAACAAAATGAGGGGGTATATTTTGCCATATGAATTATGATTAGTGCTGCAGAAAGAAAAATTAGGGCACATTTTGAGTGACTTCTCAAATCCTTTTCTATTTCATTAAAACATTCTGACATACAGTCTCCCAAGATGGCCACCAGAGACAAAAGAGCCTAAATGTAGCCCAAATATCACCCAGATGTACCCCAAGTATAGCCCAATGACAGAATGTCCCAGAGTGTTCTAAAGAACAACTAGAGCGCTAACAGTCTTACTTATGACAAAAGTATGGCACACCAGAAGCCATCTTGATTGGAATGAGGTGGTAAGTCTGAAAACACTCAATTTAAAAAGGAACAACATGAGGGGGTTAATTTTGCCATAGAAAGTATGATTAGTGCTTCAGAAAGAAAAATTAGGGATCATTTTGAGTGACTTCTCAAATCCTCTTCTATTTCATAAAAAAAATTCTGACATGCAGACTGAAACATGCACTTTGAATACCAGCAGCAGACGTCCCTGGTGAGCAGTAGCTTTACTACAGTGATCTAATGTGCAACTAGAGTGCTAACATTCAGAATTTATGGCAAATGTGTGACACATCTGAATGCCTTCTTGATGGAACCAAAGTAAACAAGCATTGAAAATGCAATAGATCTCGCCCTCGTTTAAGTTAAAGCCATTCTGTTTGTAATGAGGTGGCTTTTTAGCTTTGCTTTTATTAGTGTTTTTTCAACTTTCATGTAAATAACATGCATCTGTATGCATATAAGTATATGTATGCATGCATTTATGTTTGTATTTATATAGATATACAGATGATATATGTTATATATATATATTCACTGAAAAAACCATAGGCTAAAGACCATAGATAGTTAGGAATTAGCATTTACAAAACCTTGAAAATTCACTGAAAAAACCATAGGTTATAGACCATATATAGTTAGGAATTAGCATTTACAAAACCTTGAAAATTCACTGAAAAAACCATAGGTTAAAGACCATTTATAGTTAGGAATTCGCATTTACAAAACCTTATTTTACTCACACAAAACCATTGAAATTCCATATATAGTTAGTTGCACTAACTATATATCGCGCACCCGCAATCCACTGCTGATGATGTCACATATTACATCATTCATGACATGGTCAGTGACATCACTGATGACATCACTGATGACATCTCAAATGACATCACTGATGACATCTCAAATGACATCACTGATGATATCACTGATGACATCTCATTTGACATTACTGATCACATCACTGATGAACCTCTTCAGACTCTAATATAACCTTAGATACAATCAGTGTAAACAGACACTCACAGACTGTCACTCATCCATGGAGTTAATCACACACCTAGTCAGTCATGCAAAGAATCAATCACACCTCCATTTCCTCAACTATACAGTTATACAAACTTTACTTATTCAAACATATACTAACACATATTTACTCTCTTATACAATCCCTGATACAAGTTCACAATGATCCATACAGCCACTCACACATTCACTGGCTCTTATGCACAGTTATTTATATATGTCAACTCTCACATGTACTGTGTTTTACATATGTACTTACTTTGACATGTAGCACTGAGATATCCATTCACTCACCAATACACTCATGCACACAGTCAACCGCCCATACAGCTGTTTCCACATGCACTTTTGAAACCATACATCTAGTGAATCAACTGCTCACACATCTATGCACGGAGTCATACACCTCCCAGCCACCCACACACACACTCAGTCTCCCATACAAATACTTGGGCAACCAATCAATAACCCATATAGTTACTCATATAGCTACTTATCAACACATGCAACAGTTTACAGAACAACAGACATAATGATGCACAAATTAAGACAGTTTAGTCACTAACCCATGCACTCAGTGAGACACATTTAATCACTCACTCATACAGTCAGTCATGCACCTACTAAATCCTTCATCCAGACACTTATACATCCACTCATTCTTCAATATGTAAGACATATTTTAACTTTACAGAAACATACAGTCACTGGATGTTGTCATCAGTGATGTCATCAGTGATGTCATTTGAGATGTCATCAGTGATGTCATCAGTGATGTCACTGACCATGTCATGAATGATGTAATATGTGACATCATCAGCAGTGGATTGCGGGTGCGCGATATATAGTTAGTGCAACTAACTATATATGGAATTTCAATGGTTTTGTGTGAGTAAAATAAGGTTTTGTAAATGCGAATTCCTAACTATAAATGGTCTTTAACCTATGGTTTTTTCAGTGAATTTTCAAGGTTTTGTAAATGCTAATTCCTAACTATATATGGTCTATAACCTATGGTTTTTTCAGTGAATATATATATATATATATATATATATATATTGTTAGATATGTTTTTTATTAACAAAACATTATGGGCAAGATGTAGGTGGTCCAATATCTGTCGGTAACAACCGACATTACTGAATTTCGGCTGTTACCAACCAGTATTGGGCATTTGGGATGTAGGTGGCTACATTTCAGATTCGGTATTTTACCGAATCGGTAATTTAAGGAAACTGTAAATTACCGATTCCTTAATATACCAAATCGGTAAATTACCGAATCTGAAATGTAGGGAGCACTCAAATGAGTGCATTGCACAGTTAAGGATTTGGTATTTACCACCAAATAAAGGTTGGTGGTAAATATCGAAAACCTTAATAAAAATCAATGTTGTGCTTTTTTTACTGTGCCATGTGGCAGACATACATGCCCTTAGTGCATGTATGTGTGCCACATGTGCACCCATGCACTATTCAGGGGTGCAACAGGGTATCAATGTGACACCCCGCCACCCTTGAACATGGTCCCCCTAATACCAATTCAGGCCCATAGGAATGAATGGGAATTACTGATTCGGTAAATACAAAATGGAAAGGGGCGACCACTCGGTCCCCCCGAACGTATGGTTGGGGGCCCGGATCCCCCCCGGGAAGCCATTTTGGGCGGGGAGCGTGTCCCGGCTGGTATGCCCGAAGCGGCGTAGCTGGGGGCGCGCCTTTTCCCGCCCAAGAAGGGTTGTCCTAGACACCTGCACCGTTCGCCACGCCCCGTAGGCATACGGGAGGAGGGTACACGCCCTCCCGAAGAGGAATAAAAGGAGCAGCAACCCGAAGAAGCATCCTCTTGTTCCTGTGCTTGGAAGCTGCACCCTCGCGTTGCACGTGAGCCCTCGACGGAACAAGGAGCAATTTTTGAGAACTTGTAATTTTTGTGTTTCTCTTTCAGCGATTCCGAACCTTCGGATCCAGGACCGCGTTGAGCAGCAAAGGTCGAACATCTGACAACAATGCCTGGCAAGAAGGCCGGAAAGAAGTCGGGGACTGACCAGATGCTCTGCATGCTGATAAAAGATATGGCGAGCATGAAAAAGCAGATGGCGGCAATGAACAATACGGGCAGACCGAAGAAAGTCATAGGGCCAGCATTGCCGGGAGTCGTCCCCGCTGGGAGAGGTAAAAGGGCCAGGAATAGGGCGGCAGGGGGGGAGGCCCCAGTTCCCGAGTCACCCCCGGCAAGCCCGGTTAGTCCAGTTGAGGCCCCGGTACCGATTCCGGACGCGGGCCACCCGATTCCGGTTGTAGTTACGCCCACCAACGAGGAGGATATGCCTCCGGAGTTGGCCGCCCAGTTGGCCGCATGGCTTGGCAAAAATACAGGGGGCGCTCCTACACCTGGAGACACGGCCGATGAGGCCAAGTTGCTAATGAAGCAGTTGCGGCAATCGCGAGATGCTGCGAAGGCGAATCTCTCTCTTGTCCCCCCACAGGTTCCCTCGGAAGGACCAACGGCTGTTAGTGGAAAATCAGCGGGACCAGCTATGGAGTCGGGTAAGCAGCCGTTACCAATGGCAAAGGAGGGGTCTTTACCCTCAAGAAGGGAAAAAGTAGTCCAACATATTCCGCTGGCCACGAAAGAAATGATTTGGGCTGATAAGTATGTGAATATGTTTTCTCTCCTGACTGACCATCACGAGATAGAGTATGTTAAGGCTCAGAAGGATTTGTGGCACCCGAGTGTGTGGCGCGCAAAAATGGCGGGGTTCAGGGTTGATGAGACGATCTCAAATTGGGCCAAGGCCTTTGCAATGTTTACTGCGGTCATGGGGGAACGTAAGCCCGAGGTTTTGACCGAATTGGCCTGCTATCAGGCACGTATAATGGATTTCTATGAAACATATGAGGGCGATGAATGGAGGGGTTATGATAGTAAGTTTCGTAAGGCCAAGGAGCATGATTCATCTCTGACGTGGGATTGTCTCGACTCCATCTCTTGGCAGAAGCAGCTCCTGCCGGGCACGACGAAGTCGTCTTCGCTTGGCGGGAATGGGTCGGCGCCCTCCCGCCATCAATCGGCGGCGCCCTTTCGAGCAGCCCCCGCTGGTGACCACCAACCAAAGAATGGTGGGAGTGGGGGTAGAAAAGGGGTCTGCTGGAATTTTAACAGAGGCAAGTGCACGAGGCCACAAGGGTCATGTAAGTTTAGGCATGAGTGTGCAGGGTGCGGACATTCGTCACACCCTGAGAGTTCGTGCAGAGCCAAGAATGGAGAGTAGAGGAGGTGCCAAACAGGTCTAATATCGACCGCGGGGTACCGCTACCAACCCCCGTAGATATCATGGCGATGATCCCTTGGCTAAACGAATACCCTGATCATGTCTCCGCTGGGGTGTTGCGGGACGGCTTTTCGTATGGTTTCCACATCCCGGCGGGGGATTTTCAGGGGGAATCACTGTGTAAAAACCAACTGTCCGTTCAGCAGAACCCGGGGGTGGTAGAAAGTAAGATTGCAAAGGAAGTTGCCCGTGGCCGGGTCGCCGGCCCATATAGGCACCCGCCAGTCATTAATTTCATTTGTTCACCGTTGGGAGTAGTCCCCAAGAATGACCCAGGTGAGTTTAGGTTGATTCATAACTTGTCGGCTCCTGGGGGTTCTTCGGTGAACGATGCAATTGACCCAGGAGTTTGTTCGGTACGGTACGCATCCTTCGATGAGGCCTGTGCCTTGTTGAATCGCCTGGGGCCCGGTGCGCTGATGGCGAAGTCAGATATCGAGTCAGCGTTCCGGTTGCTCCCGGTACACCCACGGGATCAGCGTCTGTTAGGTTTTGTTTTTCAAGGATGCTACTATATGGATAGATGTATGCCAATGGGTTGCTCCATCTCTTGTGCTTATTTCGAGAAATCCAGTTGTTTTCTGCAATGGGCTTTCACTAAAGCTACGGGCTATACCCAGGTTATGCACTACCTAGATGATTTTTTGTTCCTGGGGGCAGCCGGTGACACAGAATGTGAGCAGGCGTTACAGGGATTTTGCACTCTCATGAAGCGGTTCGGCGTGCCATTGGCACCGGCGAAGACGGTGGGGCCTTCTACATCGCTCGAGTTTCTTGGAATAGAGCTCGATTCGGTGCAGGGATGCTTCTGTTTGCCAAGGGACAAGGTAGCGAAATTCAGGGCCTCTTTGGAACTGTGCATTAGCAAAGAAAAAGTTACTCTCCATCAGTTACAGCAAGCAGTGGGCCAGCTTAACTTTGCCCTTAGAGTGATACCAATGGCCCGCCCCTTTTCCCGCTCTATTGCACAAGCCATGGTTGGTCTCAAGGAAGGGCACCACCGCACAAGACTGTCTGCAGAAGTTCGCCAGGATATGCGCATATGGTTGGCATTTCTGGCGGATTTCAACGGTCGAGTGGTGTGGGGAAAGCCACCAGCGTCCTCGGACGAGCTGGGTTTGTGGACCGACTCGGCAGGGAGCGTGGGATTTGGCGCCATCTTTGGTAATCGATGGTTGGCGCAGACATGGCCGGCATGGTGGCACACCAGTGGGCTCACAGGTAACATTGGGTTTCTTGAGTTGTTCCCCATTTTTGTGGCTCTGAAGGCATGGCCGGAAGAGTTTCGTGATCGCTCAGTGGTGTTTTGGTCCGACAACATGACTGTAGTCGAATGCGTAAATAATCAGGCAGCACGCTGCAAGTGGATACTGAGATTACTGAAGGAAATTGTACTACTTGGCATGAGACTGAACGTTCAATTTAAGGCGAGGCATGTGCCGGGTGTGCTGAACCATGCGGCTGACGCACTATCTCGTTCCCACATGCAGGCATTCAGGGGTTATCTACCTTCCGCGGACCTAGTGGCGGCACCATTCCCCGAAGCACTCTGGTTACTCGGTGCCCCGGATTACAGGACCTCGTGGGAGCAAGCCTAGCCCCCAGAACATAGAAGGCATACGAAGGAGCGTTTCGTTCCTATTGTGCATTTTTGGGTCCAGCGGGAGGGGACAAATGGGGGCAGGAAGAGTATGTCCTAAAGTTTTTAGTAGCACTACACAGGGCAGGCCGATCAGCGGCAACAGCCAATAGGCACCGGGCCGCCATTGCATTCATGGCGCAGGCGCATGGCATCAGGGACCCCACATCGTCCTTTCTGGTGAGGAAGGCCCTGCGTGGTTGGCAACGCTTGGAGGGTCGTAGAGTAGACGAAAGATGCCCGATTGGGTTACAAAGGTTGTCCCTACTGATGTCGGTACTCCCCGCGACATGTTCCTCCCAGTACGAGGCAGTGCTGTTCCGGGCCGCTTTCGCATTAGCGTTCCATGGGGCTATGCGGGTGAGTGAGCTGGTTGCAAAAAATAAGAAGGATGTGGAGAGAGGTCTGTGTCGAGAACACATTTTGATCAAGGGTGATTCAATGGTGGTCACAATAACCAGGTCCAAGACCGATCAGGGTGCTATGGGAGACAGTATTGTTGTCCAGCGCATGTGAGGGTCCCCCGGGTGCCCGGTGAAGTGCGTTGAGGAATATTTAGCGCAAAGGGCGGAAGCATGGGGGGGAAGCTTGCTGAGACATATTGACGCCACCCCACTGACAAGGTTTCAGTTTCAGCGGGTGCTAACAATGGCAATCGCAGCGGCGGGCTTGGACCCGTGCGATTTCGGGACCCATTCCTTTCGGATAGGGGCTGCTACGGAGGCTACAGCCAGGGGTCAGAGTGTTGAAGAGGTGAAACAATTGGGACGATGGTCCTCGAACTGTTATAAAAGGTATGTGCGGTTGCACATGTTGTGAAGCCAATGTCATGCACTCACGCTTCTTGTCTTCTGTTTGGTTTACAGTTTCGCGAGCATACTATGCGGGGCGGACTGAGCAGTCGACCCGACACCTGGGGACCAGCGGTCAGAGATCACCGGCTGTGGAAAGAGTGGTGTGGGTCGTGGGCCACTCATACGTGAGGCGGGCCGGGGACGTATTCAAAGCAGGTGACATGATTCACGCAGCTGGGGAATACGGGTACAGGGTGACCTTCCACGGAAGGGGCGGGCTCTGTATTGACCAGTTTCAATGTTTTGTCGAGGGACTGCTAGGGCGGACAAGGTCACCGCCGTCTGTAATCATAGTACACCTGGGAGGCAATGATTTGGTGACACTCGGGCGGCGAGTACTACTCGAGCGACTTCTGTCTACTGTTAGCTGGTTGGCGAGGAGGATCCCGGGGTGCACGATAGCATGGTCCCACATGATTCCCAGGAAGGTGTGGCGGGGGGGCCTCTCGGTATCAGCGCTGAACGATTCAGTAAAGAAACTCAATAACAAGCTTGGTAGGTTGTTTCGCTCGACGCAGTTACACTGTATCCCACATGGATGTATTCGGGGGGAGCACATGTATCTCGAAGATGGGGTCCATTTGTCCCGGGAAGGGAATGTCTTACTCATAGGAGACTTCATAGCATGGTTAAAGGGTTTGTAAAAACATGACCTTTAGTAGGAGTTTGTGGGGGGTCCGGATAGCCGGTCAACTATCCGGCCTGTGGCGGTAAGGTCATGATCGGTGAGCAGTAATTTCAAGGTCCCTAGAGGGGGGGCGCCACCCATTATGGATGGGAGCGCCCGGGGGGAGGCGGCCATTGGCCCCTCACACGGGGAGGCGGCACCCACTAAGTATGGGCTCGCCTAAGGGAAGGCGGTCATAGGCCCCTCCCAGGGGAGGAGGCGGCTAGATGCCCCTCCTACAGGAATTTCCCGGGGCCAGGATATCCGCGACGGCGGATGTGATGAACAGTGTGGGGTGGGAGGGGGTTCCACGCTACCTTCTAGACACCTCACACGAGTCCTCGGACGACCACTAAGATGGCGTCGAGGTAAATAAGGGGCCCCCGCAAAGACAAGGGAAATTGGAGTTGGCACAGAGGTACAGTCCTCTGTGTGCCCGCCCCTCACACCG
The DNA here is from genome assembly GCF_964263255.1 of Lissotriton vulgaris. Lineage (NCBI taxonomy): Eukaryota > Metazoa > Chordata > Amphibia > Caudata > Salamandridae > Lissotriton > Lissotriton vulgaris. Next base: position 2,096 of record NW_028244184.1, on the reverse strand, counting down.
TGAGGGGGGAGTTCTGGTAGTAGGGATCTGACACCGGTTGCGACCTTGCCGTTGGCCCGTAATGCTAGGATGTACAATTTTTAAAAAGTATGCATTTGCAGGATGTTTAGACTCGGCTAGGAAAACCTTTGTATTAGAGATTTGTTAAGGTTAGCCAATGAACGTATCTGCATCGTAATGTAATAAATGAAAATTGTACATAATATGAAACTGTTATTTTAATGTTTTAATTTTGTTTCATATTTTAATAAATACGGCCGGGAGGGTAACTCCCTCCCGCCTTCCAAAAGTTCAGAACTGTGTCCGTCTTCCCATCCTTGGGGATTGTGTTGGGAGGGGGTGACAGGCATCCCGGCCATATCAGTATTTACCGATTGGGTAAATACCAAATCGGTAATACCGAATCCTACCGATTCGGTAAAATTTACCGAATAATTAGCTACATCCCATTTACCGATTCTGAAATATTGAATTGGCAAAATTTGGTATTTTAAAATAGGATTACCTACATCTGCCGTATGTTTCTTGATTTGCAAATGTGATTTAAAGTGAATATGAAAGAAATACATGTAATTACAGTATTACAAATAATTTAAAATAAGATGTATCTTATTTTCTTAACAACATTTAAGTAATATTTAGTTTATAAATATTATCTATTGTTGCTTTGTGTTTCAAAATATGAATACATTTTTTATTTAATGGTTTAGGTAATTTCTATTCTTTTCCACAGTCCATTCTTTTTCTATTGCAATCACAAATATATTTGGGATTGTGTTTGAGTGCTTTGAATGTACTTCATAATAATAAAATCGTACCTTCATTTTACTTTGAGTTGGTCACAGATTTGGTTGCAAGTTAGTATATATTATAATTATTGTGTAGTGTTATGTAATAGGTGCCATGTTTTATAGTGTGGAAATAGTACAACTGACTCCTTTACTGTCCATCATCTGCCCAAAACTGTTATTTTTGGAATGGGAAAAGAAAATTGTACCCCATTATTGTCCAACATCTTCCCCATTAAGGTTCAGTTTGGAGTGGGTATAGTAAATCTGTCCCTTTAGTTTAGATTGGAAGTGGTAATAGTATATCAGATCTCTTTAGTGTGCAAAACCTCTCAAAGATGGTTTATATTGGAGTGAGAATCCTCATTCAGGCTCCTTTAGTGCCTAACACCTTCCCCACAATGGTTTAATTTGGAGTAGTATATTTTATATAGTTAGTGTGTAAATGTTTTAAGAAAGTATATTATATGCCAGAGTTTTAAGTGTATTATAATTAGTTTGTGTATTGTTTACAGGGATATTTGAGTTATGTATGTATTTCAATTAGATAAGTAAAGTGTTTTAGTAGTTTACTAAGTGTAGTTGAATGTGGTATGGTTTTTGTTAGTCAGAAATAAAATTAGAATCATTCTTGTTATATGTTTAATTAACACATGTTTAATATATGCTGCATATGATTTTTCATAGTTTATGTTACACATATACACGTTATAGCAGAGAGAATGCATGTATAACATTTTCTTAGTTTTGCATACAAGTATATACATTTTACAATAATTGTAAATGTTTATTTTTCTGCGTACATTTTTGCCACATAAATGTTTCTTTTCATTTTAATACATGTTACATATTTGTTTCTTCACTTATGCATTTTTAGAAGTATACTTTGGCATTGGTTTGTTACATTTGTTTTTTTCTTTATATTTTATGCATATTTTTAAACATTTATTCTAACCTTTACCTTTCTTTAGATAGGAAGCCAGTCCCTTTTTTACTTTTTTATTAGATACTCATGGTTTTGTATCACTATCTATATTTTATACTCCATTTACATAATTGTTTGGTGGTTTTTAGTTCCCTGCTTCTTCTCAAATATTATTGTAAGACATCTTTCCACTTATTTTTAGGGTTTTTAGGATGGGGATAGGGGTAGTTATTGTTGTGGGGAAAATGTTAGTTTGTAATGTTTGTTTTGATTAGTCTTAGTTAGCTTTTTGGTGTTACGTAGTGTAATGCAGTATGCCTTACTATAGTCAGTGTAGTGTAAGTAGGTATACTATTGGATTTAGTTATGTTGATAATGTTTAT
>NW_028244182.1:0-71987 GCF_964263255.1 Lissotriton vulgaris | reverse complement strand
AGGATGTACCATGTTACAACGCATACCATTACAACTACCTACCATTACAACGCTACCATTACAACGCATACCATTACAACGCATAGCGCTTAGAGGTGCTGGATAGTGGTAAGTATAATTTACTATTCCAACTCCAGTCCCCGTGGACACTAGGGAAGGTGTTGGATAGTAAATTAAACTTATTCCCTATCCTAGAGCGCCCCCCAGCGCAATGCGTTGTAATGGTATGCGTTGTAAAAGTTGCGTTGTAATAGTAGGTAGTTGTAAAAGTTGCGTTGTAACAGGTGTATACCATTGAAATTGCTCCTATATAGTTAGTTGGACTAACTATATTTCGCGCACCCGCAATGCACTGCTGATGATGTCACATATTAGATCATTCATGACATGGTCAGTGACATCACTGATGACATCTCAAATGACATCAGTGATGTCAATCCACTGTTGCTGCAGGCGTGAATAAATCTTTCCGCCTTACCCGGAGTGCTTGAGTCTTCTTTTTTCACCAACAGAAGGGACTGCTGAGCCTTGATATATTCCGCGTCTACCAGCGCGATGCAGCACCCACCAACGAGTGCCCCGAGACTTCTGGTAGTACGGATCCATTGTTTATGTTTATCGGGAGCACCGCTGAACAAGGACCGGAAGCGCGAGGAGTCAACGGACGGGCGCACCGCTGATGTCATAAACGCCGGTAAGTCGCTGTTCCCGTTCTTTACACTCCAGATTGTTGCTGCTTGCATTTGCGAGGGTCCATTGAACAGCCAGGCGAGTGGGTATTAGTGGCATAACCCGGGGAGGCTTCCCTGTGGTTTTCAAAAAACGCCAAGCAGCATGTGTGATGAAGAGGAACGCCGCGAAGCAGCATTGGATGTCTTCAAGAAACGCGCGCCAAACACTTCTACGGCACCGGACATTGGAGGCAGGGGGAATGTGCCACACAGTTCCCTACAAAATCTCTTTTTGAAATTAGAATGATTTAGTGAAAGGGGGATAAGAAAATGGTGGGAGGCCACCTCTCTACAAAATTATATTGACGTAGATCGAGTGCCCAGGGGGCTTCGCATATATACAGTACCCGCATATGAGAGCCCTGATCCCATGCTATTTGAGCAATGGGCTGACTTGAATGCAGCTTCCTGTAAAGCCATGCTCAATCTACTTGTCAAATTCGCTTGGAGCGATAGAGCGAAAGCAATTGATGAAATAGCCTCCCTTGAGATTGAAATTGCTAAAGAAACTGACTCAGCCAAATCAACACAATTACGGGATGATATGAAAAAACGTCTTATCAAATATGAACTCAAAATACGACAGCGGAAACAGGAGAAGTTTGAAAGAGACGAGCGTGATTACGCTCAAGGAAGAATTCTCACCTTCTCTAAAAAATGTGATGGTCCTCGGAAAGCCCTTAATAAGACAAAAAATGTCGGACCAGTCGAAGAACCTGCCACATCGGAGTCCTCAGCCACAGAAGAAGAACCATCGGGCGATGAAAGACCGGCACCAAGAAGTGAAGGGAGGAAGACCCCTTTTTACTTGGAATTCGGCCTCATCCGCCATACCTGGCTGAGAGGCGGCAAAACCAAGTCACCAGAAAACGACGGAGAGCCCGACGAGGTGGCTGGCAGAGGAAGAGGAAGGGGCAAAGCTGTGGCCCAAAATATACGCAAGAAGAGAGCGAAAAAAATGGTAGATTCCAGTACTACGATTGTTAACCTGACTGACCAGGCTCTAACAAAAGATGAGGAGGATACCTTACAATTGGGGCTGAGCTTTTGCCCCAATAATGGACTGGAGTATACTCAAACTTGCATCCACCTTTTCAAACTGAAAATGAAGCCCCCGATTGGTGAAACGAGGAAAACAACAAAAAAGAAAACCACAGTGTCCTCTACAGATGTACTGTCCATCAAGGATCTCAATAGGGTACAAGCACTGGAGGATTTGAGAACTGAGCAATGGGATGGGGCCTCTGAAGTAGATATTGGAATGACGGGGGTGCAATGTATCGAACAACAATCCCCACTAACGGATTTCAAAGCACCCTCACAGTTCAATCCCCAGATGCCGTGTGATGCCATAGACACCTTTGCAGATGCCGTTGCGCAAGATCTAATGAGTTTTAGACTCTCAATGAATAAGAGGACCAACAAAAGGAACAATTTAACTACTGCACAAACGAATGCTCTATCCAACCTGAGTAAAAACGAAGGGATTGTTGTAAAACCCTCGGACAAGGGGGGGAATGTTGTTCTGTTAACTCGAGATCAGTATTGTCAAGAATCGCTGAGACAGCTTCAAGATACAAAAAACTATCAAAAAATAAATAAAGATGAACATGTGGAAAGCATCAAGGCCTATCATGATCTCTTGAATACATGGCACAACAAATTAATGCTAGACATGAATGAATTCCCTTTTCTTAGGAATCCTGAACCTATAACTCCCACGTTTTACCAATTGCCCAAGGTCCACAAGGATCTTCAGCATCCACCGGGGTGACCTATTGTTTCCTCTAAGGGGAGCCTTACGGAGAACTTGTCTATTTATATTGATTCTTTTCTTTCCTGCTTTGTGGTTGATTTAAAATCGTATGTCAAAGACACAAAAGATTTTATTTCAAAAATTGATCAGATTGTTTGGGATCCTGCATATGTACTGATTACGCTAGACATTGATAGCCTCTATACTAGCATACAACATGACCAAAGCATAGAGGCAGTAAAAAACTTCCTGGACAAAAGATCAGCTAAATATATGGAACATGGCAGGATACTGATAGAATGCTTGAATTTTTGTCTCAGAAATAACATCTTCCTTTTCCAGAATGATTTGTTTAGGCAAATCAGTGGGACTGTGATGGGAACCTGCTTCGCCACCAGCTATGCAAATCTTTTCGTAGGCTGGTGGGAGGAGCAGGTTACCCTAGCGGGTGAAAACCATCAATGGGCCAAGCACATCGTAGTCTGGCGTCGATATATCGACGACCTCTTCCTAGTGTGGAGGGGCTCCACCACACAGGCAGAGGAATTCATTGCAGATCTCAATAACAATCAAATGAATCTGAAATTTACATCTGACATAAGTAGAACGGAGGTACATTACCTGGACTTGAAGGTCTTTGTCAACAATGGGGTCTGGAAACCGCTCTCTATAGGGAGCCGACAGCCGGCAACAGTATACTACATGCTGGGAGTAGTCACCCCCCTAGCTTGATACGCAGTATCCCCTATGGATAACTGTTAAGACTGAGGCGTAACTGCTCTCTGGAATCAGATTTTATCTTAGCAGCCAAGGGGTGTATTGCAAGATTCTTGACTGGAGGGTATGATCAAGCTCTGTTGGGTGACACTTTTAACAAGGTATTAAGAATCCCCAGAAAACATCTTCTTGAACAAGCCCCTAGAAGCATTGAGCATTCAGAGTTGAATAGTAAATTTCGTGTGATCAGAACCTATTCAGATGAGGCCAATAAACTCAGAAATATGCTCACTAGAAACTGGCACATACTACGTATGGATCCCATAATAGGGAATGATGTTCCAGTCAAACCACTGCTTACGTTCAGGAAATCTAAATCAATTAAAGACAATCTTGTTCAGAGTCACCTAAAGCCAATTCAATCTAAGACCAGTGGCACTCTGAAAGATATGAGAGTTTTTTTTCCTTGTGGAAAATGTCCAGCTTGCGAGATAGCAGACGCACGCTAATGTATAGTGTCCCAGGTTTAGGAAAACCCAAAACCATCAACAAATTTATCACCTGCACAACACCTTACGTGGTATACTGCCTGGTCTGCCCGTGCGGACTACAATATATTGGGAGCACTATTAACAACGTGAAACTTCGAATATTGGAACATCAACGAGCAATCACTAATAAGGATGTAACCTACCCTGTGGCTCGGCACTGTGCCAAAGTACATGGCAGTAACAGAGAACTGATACGTTACTTTGGCATTGATCATGTGCCTTTAAATCCTAGAGGGGGAGATAGATTGTTGAGTCTCCGGAGATTGGAATCCAGATACATTATAGACCTTCAGACAAAGAGTCCCCTAGGGCTTAACATAGGGGAAGAACTAACAATCCATTTAGGAAGATGAACCTCTGACCTTCCAACTATGTCTTTATGGTAACTGATCTCAGACTATATCCTAGATAGTGGAGGGACATAGATCTATGAAAAAGAAAACTATATTTAGTGACTCATGGATTTAGATACTATCATGAGTTGTCTCCTCAAGAGACTTCTAGGATATAAGATTCTCTTACCAATATTTCTCATTTAATTGTTAATTTTTCAATTATGTCCTGATGTCTAATATCTACCAAATAATGTGCTTTTACAATATTCTGAGTATGTTTCTGACCAACATGAATTTTTCAATCTGTGTAATTGACAAATTGAATTATTTATTGTGATAATCTGTAATTCGCAACATGTGAATGTACTATATCTCTTTCCTACTTCGTTGCTCTGTATGCAGTATAAATTATAATTTGACACTGGTTTATCTCCGGGAAATAACATATATTAAGATGTTATACCGGAGATGTGCCGATACACGGCTTGATTATGTTTTGCCTTCTTAGTATGTCCATGGTGTAAGGGATATTTGTTCAAGTGGTGTTAATATGGAAGTGCCTACTGCGTTACTGACACAAAAGTGGCACAGCGGGATTGTAAATACGCCAACTTATTTCTCATGCATTGCAATGGAGGCATTGTATATCTAGGCCGCTGTTCTTACCTTGTATAAACACTGCGGCCACCGGAGTTCACAACTTGAATTCAACTGTGCTTCTACAAGTCAAAGTAGACAGCAGTGTCTATAACTTAAAAAGAGAAATGATGTCACAGAGAGTGAGAGAGAGAAAGAGAGAGAAAGGAACATAAAAACTGTCTCGCAGAGTCTGGAGTTGAGATTTTTTGTTGAAAAGTAAGACGAAGATTTACCAGCTCTTTGCGCCAGTTTTCTCATTTTAAAAGTGACACAAAAGTGGCGCAATAAGCTTGTAGATCCGTTTCACAGACTGTTGTAACCTATCTGTTGTCACTGCTCGGAGGTAATTATATATTTCTACACAGTCAAGCTGCTGCACACAACCCACTCTCTCCTTTCACAAATAATTTGTTGTTTCGGAAACAAAATTCTTTGTCACCAAATGCCATTGGCGTGATTGAAAGATGGTGCTTTATGTGTCGAAGAAGCCTTCACTGTAATCAAGAGAGTTAACCACTTTAATTCAGATAAGGTTGTATACAGCAGAGTGGAGATAGCAGCGTCCAAAACTTTAAAAAAGAAATAGAAACGATGTGAGAGAGTAAGAAACAGAAAGAGAAAAAAGGAAATTAAAATGTGGGAGAGACACACACGACAGGGGGGGGGTACCTGAACCCAGAGGCGCAACCACAGTGGGGGGGGCTTAAGTTCAAGCAAAAAGAAGAGTGGAGCTGCAGGGCCTGCAAGCGGGGGGGACATCAAAGCCTCATTACCAAGCAAAATGTCTTTGAAAGACCTGTGACGTACTCGGGTGCGATTGTGTGTGGGCCAAAGAAGCTATGTCATCGTAGCTGAAGCCCCGTTAGCCTAATGTGTGTTTTGCCCACCTGCTGCTTACTACACATTCTCTCCTTTCACAGATAACTTGTCGTTGTTTCAGACACAAGCTTCTTTGCTCACCTTGTGCTATTGCCGTAGTCCTTGTTACATAATCCATCGTGAAGCTGTACATCTAAAAGATATTAAAAGAAAGATGTTATGATTGGTAATTGTTACTATATTAATTTGGAGTTAGATAACATTGTGCTTTTATACACGTTCATTCTCACATTTCTACAAACTGTTTGTATTTGTAATATTCCGGACATTTCAGCGATTATAAAAACATTACTGCTATTGGGAAAAAAATGTATGCATGTAAATTAATACACTATATAGGAGTGCGTTTGTCAGCTACAACCCTTTGACTCCTTCCGATGCGTACTCAAGCCTCACTGCTCACCTTTTCGTGGAAAAGACACCTTCTTCATAATGTAGTCCCAATCTCCAACAAAGAAGTGTCATATATGATGCCGAGTCTTGATATCTCTATGGCTAACAACATCCTCGTGCTCCCATCATCATCATCTTCGCAGGTTCTTCATCCGCTCAGTGCTTCGGGCACCACTAACTCAGTGACCAAAGAGGCCACGCATGTAGTAGTGGGCCCCTTGTTCGGTGCTTTGGGAACAACTCTAAAATGGCGTACAACACATGCGGTCCGTCTTTTTTATACATAGGGTCACATGTGTAGTGATGGATACGCTAAAAAAGTGTGGTGTGGGTGTATACCAGCCATGAGAGAGAGTGTGTGTGTTGATCTGACAACTAGACCTGCAGCTAAGAAATCACTACAATGGAAAATTGGGCCTTGTACTGTTGTGTTTTCCTGGTAGCGTAAGAGTGACTTTCTTTTTTCTATGTGACGTTAAAATACAGTCACCATGTATGTAGCCTATTTTGTGGCACATTTTATTGTGCAATGCGTTTCAAAAACTAGTTGTGGTAGGGTGCTTTTAAATTAAACTGTGTACTCTGCTTACGAGTTTGTTGAGTGTAGAAGTATTTTTTTTCTATGTTATTATAATTGTGCTGACTTTTCTCCTTTAGCGTGCAGTACTATATTATTTTATAAAATGTATAACTGTTGAAATCATCTTTGAAAGAAGAATGTAAACATGTAAGCTGTACTCTGTGATGAAAAGCAATGCCGGCTCCTGCAGGAAGTGGGGAGCCGGCTGGGACCGTGGAGGCCTTGGGGCTCTTCCCACCGTCCCCAACGTTACATTTGAGCCCCAGGGGATGGGGTCCTCGGGGATTATAAAAAATTAGTAATAAAGGCTATTTTTTTAATGGTAGATTTATCGTGCGCGTACCAAGCACGCATGGACGACGTACGTTGCGAAGATTGGAAGTCGTCCCATAAGCGTACTGAAGGAAGAAAAAGAAGAATATTTTTCAGATATTTCTGAAGTGTATGTGTTAATATGTTGGGTGGCTCTAAAAAGAGCCCTTGTGTTTATTGGGAGATTTTAGTACCTACAAGTAAGTACCAATGCAGAGTCTAAAGTTTAAGAGGAAGAGTCTGTTACCCTCATCTGTAAAATGTACACCGTCTCTCCTATAGATGTCATGCATATTGAAATGCAGATTGTTGTGGTAGATGGACCCCATTCGATAGTCTCGGAGAAAGGCAGAAACAGATTTATTCACATGTTTCCTAGCTTTCTCAATCTGTTGACAATAGTGGTTGGACCAGTTCCATTTCTGCCTTTGGCATATATTAGAATAGACAAAGGCAGTTTTGGGGAAAAGTGTCATCAATTGTGCAAAGGTGTCCTTCATAAGCATTTCCAGACCTACCACTGTCAAAGTGCCTAGGTCAGTGCCACCTCAGTGCACAATTATGAGGTCAGGGTGTTGGAGATGTGAAAAGGACTACACCAATGGCATCAATTAATGCCACTTTAATCCTCTCTGTCCAATCCATTTAATGTCTACATTTGGTAAACGTAGGTCTTTGTGAATTCCTTTCTGTTCTGCATACCTTTGGCTCCAGAAAATATAGCTGTGTCCCTCAAACCACACTATAAGCATCTTGAAGAGAGGTCTGGAGGCACTCTGATGGTCTCTGTAAATGAAATGGTAGTTTGAAAAGTAAGATTTTTCTAAAATGGTGGACAACATACAGTTTAAAACAAAGAAAAGAAATGATTAGTTGCTTGACAACATTCTACACAGAGTTAGGATGCATGTTTCTGTTTTTAAAAGCTTGATTTTTATTGGTTAAGAAAAACTGATAGAAAAGAACGTTACATAAGATAAGCTGGTATATTCTCAAGTCAAGCACACTTGCTGTTTTAATTTGCACCAATGTATGATGAACTTTTCACCTGTGTGCTCAGGAAGGTGTTCCCTGAAGTATTTCTATGGTAAGTGGCAGAATGTGGAATGGAGGAAGGGTTGAAAGTTTTGTCAGTTGGAAAGGGTGCAAAAATTCAAGCAATATAAAAGTGTGTTTTGTTCGCTATAGGACTTCCTGACCCCCTAGGACTGCTTAGGGGGTTTTACAATGATCCCCAAGGTCAAAATCTTTGATGGCCTTTGTTGAGCCTTTGATGGCCCTGGGGAGCACCACCTCCAAGGTCCGGCTCCTGTAGTGTTACGGGGTGCCTATCCCCGGGACACTGCTGTTTGCTATGGTAGGGCAATAGTTCTCTTTCAAGTAGGAAAGCAGATTGCTTTTCGTCTGAGAGAGCAGCATGTAAGCTGGTCTCTCTGACAAAAAGCAATGCCGGCTCCAGAAGGACGCAGGGAGCCGGCTGGGACCGTGGGGGTTTTGCGGCTCCCCAAACGTTACATTTGAGCCCCGGCGGATGGGGTCCCCCGGGATTGTAAAAAATTAGTGATAGATGCAATATTTTTTTTTACGGTATATTTACTGTAAGCGTAAAGTGCGAATTCTGAAAGTCGTTCCATAAGCCTACGTAAGCAAGAAAAGATCAATTACAAATATATATTTTACAGATATCTATCAAGTTTATGTGTTTATATGTTGGTTGCTTCTAATGAGTTCTTTTCTCTTTATTGGTACTTATAAGTAAGTGCTTATGCATAGTCTAAATTTGTTGAGGAGCAGTGTTTTATAGAGTGCTGAACTTTTGACCTCTGTTGACAGTTGACTTTTGCATGATCTGTTGGGGGTAGGGTGGAAAGTTATGTCAGTTGGAAAGGTTTAATATGTTCAACCAATAGAAATGTGTGTTTTGTTTTGAATTATTTACATGTATGTATGTGTAAAAGGAGGGGGAAAATGTTCTATTTCGTGGTTCTGCTGCAAACACTGAACTAGATATATTTTGTATAAGAATATCTACTGTGAGAGTGGCATTCTTTTTAATCTACAAATCAATTTGAAAGGTGAGTTTATAAGTTGTATGGGAATGTATGTGGTGCATCTTTGTACATTAAGGAATTATATTCGTCCCTTTTTAAACGTTTTATAGTAGTAAATGTGTTTTGCTATAATGCATGTTGTTATGTTTTTTGTTTAATATCACATTGTGCGTCTGTGTACATTAAGGACTTATATTTGTCCATTTTTCCATAATTTCTAGCCTCTCTTTTTATACTCCCATCTCTCTCCTCTTACTCCTTCCTCTCTCTCGGTACTACTCTCTTTTACTTATATTGTCCTCTGTGCTCATATTGCCCTTCTTTGTCTTTATATTTTCCTGTCTCTCCTCTTATTCCTTCTGTCTCCTCAGTTTCTCCCCTCTCTCTTCATATTTCATTTTTTTCTTGATACTCCCTGTTCTGTCCTCTTTCTCATTTCTCTCCCTCTGTATCTACTCTGGGCAGATTTACAAGCCCCTTGTGCGTCTTTGTTGTTTTATTGTGTTAGTTTTTTTGATGTAATAGTGACAGAAATAATGTAGTAAATTGCATATGTATTTGGAAAATGAGTCAGTGTTGTTCACTGAAATGTATTTATTGTATACATGGAATATGTATAGTCACCTAAACGTTTTTCAGTAGTAAATGGTAAAATGCATGGTCTCATATTTTTTTGTCTAATATTACACAGTGCATGTGTGCACATTAAGGAATTTTGGGGCATATTATCAAGACTGGGCGATAAAATTATCGCCGCTTTATCGGCAGGGAACTGCCGATAAAGTGGCGATAATGTGCTTGATAATATGCTCTATGGAATTCCAATCGGAGCTCATGTTAGATGTCCTTCACATTTAACATGAGCTTCGATTGGAATTCCATAGAGCATATTATCAAGCCCATTATCGCCACTTTATCAGCAGTTTCCTGCCAATAAAGTGCCGATAATTTATCGACCAGGCTTGATAATATGGCCCAATATTCACCCCTTTTTAAACGTTTTACAGTAGTAAATCTGTTTTGATAAAATGCATGGTCTTATAATTTTTGGGTGATATCACACTGTGCATCTGTGTACATTAAGGAATTATATTCACCCCTTTTTGCATATTTTCCACACTCTCTTGTCATACTCCCTCCTCTCTCGTTTTACTCCTTCCTCTCTCATTATACTATCTTCTTTTTCTTATATTCTGCTCTCTTTTTATACTTTTTTTCATACTTGCTCCTCTTTCTGTATATTTTTCCTACTATTTATATTCTCTCTTGTCTTTATATTCACCACTGTCGTCATAGTTCTTACTGTCTTCTAAAAGTACTCCCTCTCTCCTTATACGCTCAGTCTTCCCTTATATTTGTCTTTTCTCCACATTTTTGTCTATGTGTCTCTTTCTTCATATATACTCTTCTGTTCTCATATTCTCTGTTTCTCCTTATTCTCGCTGTTCTTTGCGGGTACTCCCTATTGTTTTCTCATACTTTTCTTTTTCTTCTCATACTCTTGTCTCTGTACTCACATTTCTCCTCTCTTTTCTTATACTTCGCACTCTCTACTAATATTGCCGTCTTTTCTTATTGTCACATTCCTCTCCTCATTTTCCCCCCTGTTCTTATACTCCCCCTGTTTTCATATTCTACTCTCTCGTCTCTTACTTCTCCATGTCTCCTCATACTACTGAGTTTATCTTATATTCCCTTTTGTCCTATACTCCTTCTCTCTGTGTTCATATTTTCCTCTTTTTCCTCATATCTCTTTTCTATTTTAATTTTCTGTCCTCTCTGTTTATACTTCTTAAATCTGTTCATATTGTTTGCTCTCTTTTCTTACTCCTCCTTGACTCCCTGCATACACTCTGCAGCACTTTCCTCATATTCTCCGTCTTTTCATACTGACCTCTCTCTTTATATTTGTTTCTCTTGTCATACTTCTGCCTCTTTCGTCATACACTTTTCACTCTTCATAATCCTCCATCTGTTTACACTCCTTCTTTTCTCCTCATACTGTATCCTCTGTTCTTGTACTCCACTTTTCCTCACATTCTCCGTGTTCTCTTCTGGTACTGTTCTCTCTCTCCTTATACACACTGTCCTTTGCTAGTATTCCTTTTTTGTTCTTATGGTTGCGCGTCTTTTCACATATTCCTTCTCTCTTCTTTATAGTCTTTCTCTCTCTTCCTATAGTGCCCCCTCTGTCCTCTCACTCTCTTTTTTCTTCTTATACTCTTTCTTCTCTCCTCATATTTCCATCTTTCTCTTCATACTCTCCATTACCTATTCATACTTTCCAGTTTATTCATACTCCCTTTATCCCCTTATAATGCAGTGTCTGTTTATACTCCCCTTTTTCATGATATTTTCCTTTGTTTCATACTCCTTCCTCTCTTGTTGTAGGTCCTTTTATTTTCATAGCCCCACATTTGTCCACATTTGTTTCATAATCCTCCCTCTCTTCTTATAAGTAATATACCAGAATATTTCATATATTTGTTTTTGTAATGTTATATATATTATTTTATAATAGATTTTGTTTATCAATACTGAAAAAAATGTATCATGCCTACGAAAACTCAAAAGAGGAAACAACGAAAGAAAGGTGTGTATTTGAAGAGAAGTCATCCACAAGATTACATGAAGAACAATGTGTTAACAAAAAGAAAATAAGTCCTGGTAAGAGAAGGAACACTTTTCTGAGGAAAATATTAAAGACTAAGAGTAGTGTGCACAAAGAGAAAAATAGTATTAGTGTATCTGAAAAGAAAAAAGAATAAAGAGAACAATCATGGAAAATCAACTGCTGAAACAATAGTGTATAGTAAAAGGAGGAAAAAACAATTTATGGAAATTAGGAAAATAATGTTTTATAATAGAGTTGTGTCAAATTTAATTAAAAAAATTAAGGAATCTAAAAAAAACAGCATTTTATCAGAAGCAGAAAGGTATAGAAAATGTAATTGAGGTAGCTTTTGAATTGAAAACAAAACTGTTTATTTTAGTAATCAATAGAATTAGATCACTAGATAAGCCAATCCATTTAATGAAGGCCAAAAGTAAGTGGAGAAGAGTAATTAACAGAAGTAATTTTTGTGATTTTTTTTGGGGTGAATTTCAAACATAGTTCCAGTTTTGAGCCTTTGTTTAATGAAGAAAGTTACCTTCAGAGTAATGATTTGTTGCATGCAGTTGACACTAGTGGTTGTGCTTATGAGGTTAGAAATGGTTATGTATGTATGTATAGGCATTTATATAGCGCACTACTTACCCGGAGGGTCCCAAGGCGCTTCGACCGCTGCGAAACCCTTCCTGGCTTCCCTGAGAGATGGTCCCTTAATGGGTATCTCCAGGGTGAGACCAGGCATCCCCGGCGGTCTGGTGGGGCCGTTAGTGAAGATGAGGCACGCTAATGCCCAGAGTTGCCGAGTGTGATCGCTGATCAGAGTGGGCACCGAGGCAAGAGAATTATCGAGTCCGCTGACCCTGGTCCAGAAACCTGCCGCGCCGGGAATCGAACCCTGGTCTCGGGCTGTCCTCTGCTCTCGGGTCTGCCGCCTCGAACCAGTGAGCCACACTACCTCACTATCCTATTGAGAAAGAGAAAATTGTTCCTAGAAATGCATAAGAGGTGTTAGCTGATGAAGTTTTAGGGAGACGTCCTAAAGCTCCAATGTACACTTGGAATTGTAGTAGTATTTGTAGTGTACGGGAAGAATCTATTGATTTTTTACGCAATTTCTTACGTAACTATACTAAGAAAAGTGTTAAACAAAAGATTAAGATGTTGCAAGGACTAGACCCTTGCAGAGTGAGATAAAATACTGGTTTGCAACGTCATTCTCTGGCTTGTCTTTCTAAAAAAAGTATGTCAAAGTGTTTTTCACCATTTCAGGATGCTAGCAGTACATCATTCTGAAATGAGAAAATTAGCCAGAACTTTGTATTATGCAAAAAGTCCAGCAGTAACGTTGAAAAAGTTGAACAGTGCTCTTTTGCATGGATCTCTATCAAATGTAATGAACTTTTGTAATGAAATTGAGGTTAGTTATTTTGGTCCTGAGGAGGACAGTGCAGAAATTGAGATATTAATAGATGGAAATGTAGAAGAGAATGTACAACATTGTAGTACAGAACATTTTGAGCAAGAAATTACAAAGTTTAAGGTGATTTTAGGTGAAAGGCCAAATTATTCTTGTATCTGTTGTCGACGAACTCATTATAAAAATCAGACAAGGACTGTTGATTTGTTTTTAAAAAGTGAAAAGGAAAATAATAATGAGTGGAAGGATTTTGCAACTTATTTGTTGGTAGAGAATTGTTATAATTTGTGTTCTGATCAGCGTATTTGTAAATATTGTTATAACAAATTAGATGAGAACAAAATGCCTGCTAGAGCTGTGCATAATATTCTTGAGTTGGTAAATAGTCCTTCTGAACTGATGGATTTAAATACCTATGAGTCTATTCTTACTCAATGTGTGCATCCATTTCAGGCTATTGTTCGCATGGAGCCTAAGACAGGGAAATTGCCTCCTTCAGATATACAGAGAGGATTAAAGGGAAGAGTTGTATATTTGCCTCTAGATTTAAAGAAAAATATTGAAACAATTGGTGTAGAAAATGTAGAGGATGAACCTTTAGTTATTCTTGTTAATAGCGTTCCTACTAAGAGTAAGAAATTCTGGCAAGAATTAGTGGATGTTAGGAAAGTAAAAAAGGCAACGTTGTATCTGGTAAAAAATAATCAATATTATAAAAATGTGTATGTGAGAGAAGAAGAAATAACTGTAGAAGAAGATAGTGACTTGCCATATGTACAAATTGGATGTGTCCAGAACTGAAGAAATCTCTGAACATTACAGTGTTCGTCCACTGCATTCTAAAGAAGTGATGGGGAATACTATAGAGTTATTCCAAATGAAAGAAGCAAAAGGATGTCCCATTAGTGTATGGGAAAAAAGCTTGGAAGCTCGTTGTTTCCCTCAATTGTTTCCCACAGGAAAAGGAGGACGATATGATGCCCGACCTGTGCAGATTCCTGCATCTGAATACTGGACATCAAGATTATATGCAGAAGATCCAAGATTTCGACAATATATTCCGTATTTGTTTCATCTTTTGTTTGAGAGTGATTTGTCTGGAATTTCTTATGCAGTAAACCATATATTGAAAACAGGTGTACATTTGCAAAATGTTTCGGCAAAGGAATTTATGGATAAAGTACTGCAGAAAGATAATTTTTGGGAATCTCAGCTAATTAATCTCATGGTATGTCAGCGTGGTACCAATGAGTACTGGTACCGTCATCATGGAGAACTGAAATGTATGCTAAGGAACTTAGGAACTCTGACATGGTTTTTTTACTCTATGCTGTGCTGAATATGCTTGGGATGATTTACTTCAATTTCTTCGTGAGGTAAATCCAAATATACTAAATATTGAATACAAGACACTTGGAGAATTGTGCTCTTTGGATCAAGTTAATGTATGCAGGTATTTCAATCATAGGTTTGAAGCTATGATGTCTTTTATCACCAATAAAAAAATCCTCCTCTTGGAGAGGTTCTGGATTTCTTTTGGAGAAAGGAGGATCAAGCGAGAGGTACTCCTCACAAACATATGCTAATATTGATCAAAGATGCTCCCAAATTTGGAAATGAGTCAGATGATACTGTGCTGTCTTTTATTGAAGAATATGCTCTACATGTGATATACCCAAAAGTACACAAGATAAGGACTTAAGACAAAAAGTCTTACGATTCCAAAGCCATCGTTGTTTGAAATACTGTTGTCAAAAGTACAAATCTAAGGACAAGTTCTAAACAAAATGTCATTTTGGATTTCCAAGTCCTGTAATATCGAAAGGAAGAGTGAACAGTTTTATGTCATCTTTGCGACATACTATCACAGGAAAGTCTCCAAAAAATACCCACTACTTAAAAAGAAATGAAGAGTCAAAATACATAAATGACTACAACCCAGTCATTTTGTCCATGTGAAATGCTAACATGGATATTCAATATGTTGCCGACAATTCCATTGCTGTTGCTCGATATGTAACATCCTACATAACCAAATCAGAAAAGTCAGGATTGAAGGAAATGTGGGAAGAGATTTCCCACGAGAAGAGTCAAAGTAAGAAATTATATAGTTACAGTTTGAAGATGTTATCTCATTGAGAAATTGGAGCGTATGAATGTTCAGATCGCTTATCATCTGCTAGTCTATACTCCAAACCTAGAAGAATCATTTGGGTGAGTTTAGGTTTTGCTGCAACACGAAATCGAGTACTTAAATCTGTACAAGAAATTGAATATTTAGCTGAAAAAGAGACAGAAAGCACAGATATTGTGAAAACAAATATGTTGGATGCATATTATCCAAATAGAAGTCATCATCTTGAAAACATGTGTCTCTATGAAGTGCTTCAAAACTATATTTTTAAACGGAATATTATAGAAAACATCAATAATGGTATATATGCCGTGGTTGGTTCTGAAGGATGTTTGGTGAAACAAAGAAAAGGACATTTGATTAATCACCGTAAACTGAGTTGCAAAACTCCTGATAAAAAGGGAATTTTACTACTTAGCTCTTTTGCAACTTTTCAAGCCATGGCGTTCAGAATTGGAATTACTTGGAGATTTTCAGAGCTATGAGGATTTGTTCAATGCAAGTAAAGACAGTATAGAATGTCCTGTTTTTGCTAAATATGTGAAAATGTTGAACGACGAAATTGAGCAAGAAGCTACAATTGCAGCTGAGATTGCTAGAGACAGTTCTCAAGAGAGTCAAACTTCTGCTCCGTTGAGTCGGGACCCACTAGGAGAACCAATTGTTCAAAATGAAGCAGCAACTGCTATGGAAGAGGTGGAAACAGCAATGTATCAAGCTCAAGAAGATGTAACAAACTTAGGAAACTTGGAAGAACAACTAAATCTTGAGCAGAAAGAAATATATGAGCAAGCGAGAGAACAGATTGACCATGGATTACTTCATGAGAAGAAAGAGTGCTCTTGCTCATCATTTGAACCTATCCGAATGTACATGAGTGGACAAGCTGGAACAGGCAAAAGTTTTTTATTTAAAGTAATCACAACTTTTCTACAGAAAAGAACTGAGTCGCATTTGTCTTGTGTTGTCACTGCTCCAACTGGATTAGCAGCCAACAATATTAAAGGAAATACTTTACATCGGGGAGCTCACCAATCTTATCGCCGCCACCGCCAGGAGTCACAGCGGTCTTACCTTATCTTGGGGGCATCGGAGCAGTCCCTGGTCTTGCTGCCACCGCCAGGTGTCAGTGGGGGCCATTGCTGAGCAGGGAGATGCCGGAGGGGAGTTAGTCTACAACTCCCAGCGTCCCCTGCGCCATCCACGCAGCGCCCGTAGCCAGCACGCCAGGAGGCGCATAAAGGGACGCTAGGGCTCCCGTATCGCGGGAGCTCACCAGTCTTATCGCCGCCACCGCCAGGAGTCATAGCGGTCTTACCTTATCTTGGGGGCATTGGAGCAGTCCGTGGTCTTGCCGCCACCGCCAGGAGTCAGTGGGGGCCATTGCTGAGCAGGAAGACGCCGGAGGGGAGTTAGCCTACAACTCCCAGCGTCCCCTGCGCCATCCACGCCGCGCCCGTAGCCAGCGCGCCAGGAAGCGCATAAAGGGATGCTAGGGCTCCCGCGTCGCGAGGTGCACGCGGGCGTGCCCAGGCCAAGGGCGGGCCCATCCACGCCCGTCGTAGCCAGGAGGAGGCCGGGCTGGGCCACCACCCTAATCTCCACTCCAGGACCTAAAGTAAGTGGAATCACCCTCTATGACTTTGGACCAAAGAGGCATTGTCTATTTCCTTTCTTTTATGCGTGAGGGGCTTACTTTTGGAGGAACTACCAGATGTAGCATAACTGCTTGGTGAACGTAAATGTTATATCAGTTATAACTTGGCTTAACTGCTAACTGTTTGAAAAATCCATTTTTAAGCACTTTCGAATTTAGTAAGGTTGTTACCCAAAAATCTATTAGGAGTGCAACATTAAGTGGGAGTTATGGCTACTAAACGCAATGCAGTGGGTCAAAAGGCAGGGGGAAGTGTGGTAGGCACTATAGATTCTTTTTTGATCAGGGCTGAATCCTTGCTCCAGCATGAGATATTACTAACGGAGAAAAGGCTCTCGTTGGGAGTATATGCTGAACAAAAATGATCTTCAATGGGGTATATCCGATTGGCCAAGGCACCTGTGGCAGCGGCGCAATCTGCAAGCCTCTTAAATATAGACCCCTTTGAACAGTTACAGGAGGGTATGGTGGACATAGCACAGAGCCCGACCCTGGATTCAAGAGGTGGGTATAACCCTCGGCCTGAGGAGAGTAGTACCTCCCAGGATGTCCATGTGCATGATGTGATACATGATATGATTGTGGTCCCCCCTACTTTGCACAATTTAATCTGCCCTTTGGACCAAATTTCATCTAATGCTAAACCCCATTCTCCCACTGATGAAGGGGAAGCCTCTGATAACCGATCAACTAGGCCAAAGAGGACTGCTAAGGATAGTATCAGTGCAGCAGGTGGTTTGGGGGAACCGTTGGCTAAGCGAACAAGGGGTGGCCTAGCAACGCGTGTTCAAAATAAAGCTAAAGGGAAACGTAAACAACCGAAGGGTGAATCACCCTGAACTCCTGACTCTGGGGAGGCCCAAGCAGCAAATTCTGATGTGATCGAGCAATGAGACATAGGGGGTAGTCAGGCTTTTGGGAGCGCATGGAATAATTAATATCTACCATTTTCGCTCCATTTTGGTCTAAGCTAGGGGACATTGAAGATAAAGTTGCCCGTTTGGCAAAATCCCATGAAGCAAAGGATAACACTATTGAACGCCCCAGGGGAAGGCAGTGAATCTATTACTCATTTGGGTAGCTCAGGATCAGGGGGACTCTGGGCAAGCAAATGACCCTTACGGCTGCCGACAATCTGAATGGTACAAAATGTATCCCAAATCTATCATCTGTGGCTGGGAGTTTGTATCTAGGTGGGCAGACACTGCTATCTGGTAATATTCAGCAGGGGCCAGTCAAGTGAACTTTCCCACACTCCATGGGTGTCCCAAACCCGCAAAGCTTAAACAACCCGTCAGGGTCTTTGAATGTCCCCCTAGCTCGTCAAAATAGTGGCCACAATAGATTAACTAATAACACTTTGACGAAACCAGCCCAAGACTATATAGATTTACCACCAGCTGCCAGCCCTCTTGTCGTAGTCCTGGCTGGTACCCCCCCACTGAGATCGGACCAACCGGAATCCTGGTTCAGCTAAAAATCAAAACTGTGGACTGGTTGACCAGACATAAAGGCTTTAGGCCTTCATTAGCAAACAATATTTTGATGGTGCGTAGAGTGGCATGGCTTGGTAAATCACAAAAAAAGATAGGGGGGATTGTGTTATTGTTACCTTTAGAAGACCTGTAGTTGCACAAACAATACTTGAAGTACAATCTCATCTTTCAACCACCACTTCCATTGTGGCTCTCCCATTGGGTTACTTTCATTGGCCCCTCGTGGAGTCACAAGGGGAGTTTACTCCGCTTATTGCGGTTTCAAATAGATTTGAGGCCTTGTCCAATTTAGACGAACAAGGTTGACTGCAAGTTATGGATGCACCTATAGAGAAGCAACCAATAATTAGGATATTGGCTGAAAGGGAATCCCCAACCACAGTGCCTGACTTTGATGTAGGGGTTTCACACCAGATTGTATGCCCAAACCCTGTGACCCCAGCAGTTTTGGTAGTAAAACAAATGGGGCAGACTGAATCCAAGAATAAAGTAAAGATTCTTTCATGGAATATTGCCGGGTTGTGGTCGAAAAGGGGGGATACAATTTGGGAGGCTTTTCTGTCAACGCATCACATTATCGCTTTGCAGGAAACCTGGGACGCAAATGATTCCTACTATTTGAACGGGTATTGTTCATTTAGAAAAAATGCTGAACCATCTGTAATAGGGAGACCTAGGGGGGGTCTTTTGTTATTGTTTAGCCTTAAATTGTTGTATAGGCCTGAGTAAATCGTAACAAGCTCCCCAAATATTTTAGCTGTTAAACTCATAGGTGACAACCTCCCAGCGATCTTGGTGATAAACTTTTACAGTTCTTTTTCAAGAGCAGATGACTTGGAGCACTTAAGATCCTTGTCTATTTTTTGGGATAATTATGATGCCAATGATGACACGCCCTACCATCTTTTAATTCTTGGTGATTTTAATATTCAAGTTTGTCATTTGAATTGGATGCAAGGTATTGAAGATGAGTACGGCCCGCAGGGGGTAACCCACTTTGAACATACGAAGAATGGGGCTTATCTGGAGAGTCTTTTATCTGCCTACTATTTGTTCTGCCCAACACAATTAGAAACCTTGTGCCCGGTCCCAACCTACACAGGGCAAGGACATTGCAGCGCTATTGATTATATTTTAGTTTCATGCCCTTTGACGGACCTAATAGGCACATTTTGCGTAACACAGAGTGGTCTGAGTGATCATAATCCCCTTATTATGGACATTAACATTCCGTCCCTTGTAAATGTGAAACCTTTGGCACTTATTTCTAACTCTAATATAGCCCCCAAAGATCAGGGTCGAAGGCTAAGATGGGAGGTAATTTCCCCAGTCAATTTCCTTGATAATTTATACAGTAGCCAACCCGAGGATTTTAGTTTATGTTTAAATGCGGATTCTGAACCAACGATAATTCTAGGTGCCTTTGACCGCATAACAAAACAGGTAGCGGCCAACTTGACTTCTCGTGGTAAATCAAGGCCAAAGAAACATAAAAACTGGTTTGACCAAGCTTGTATCCCCGCACATAGTGCACTGCTGGGGGTGTTGAAAGAGCCTGTAAGGGACATTAATATGGTCGCAGAGGCCAGAAGGGCTTATAAAAATACAATTAAAACAAGGAAGACCCAGTTCAAAGAGATGGCTTGGGATGAACTCAGCCAAGTGATTGTCCTGACAAGCAGTACCCAATTTTGGAGAGTGATCAACAGCCCATTATATGATGAGACGGCCAACACTGTCAAAGACTATCTTATCCCTCCTGAAAGGTGGGTGGAACACTTTAGTGGCCTATACACTGATGTTAGCCAGTCTCTGCTCACTCCACATGGGGAAACCATTCATGCCCCAAAAATCCTATTTACAGAGGAGGAAGTTATTGAGGCGATTGTGTCTACATCAAAGGGGAAAGCACCAGGCCCAGATGGGGTACCGGCCGATCTTTATAGGGCAGCCCGCACTGTATGGGCGAGGATTTTAACTCTTGTTTTTAATGCTGCGACCAAAGTCGGGATTCCCATGTCTTTGGCCAAAGCAGTTATAATCCCAATATTTGAAAAGGGCTCAAGAGAGGACCCGGCCTGTTATAGGCCAATTTCACTCCTGGACTCTGCAGCGAAGATTATGGGGAAAGCCGTGCTAGCCCGACTTACAGACTGGCTGGATAAGAATTGCATTGTCTCAGATCTACGGTATGGGTTCAGACAGGGAAAGGGCACGACGGGCCAATGTCTTAATTTACATCTAGTTATAGGGGAGTACACGGTCGCCAAGCAGGGGGACATCCATTTAGCTTTTATGGATTTGTCCACTGCTATCGACCTTGTAAACAGGCAAAAGCTTTGGGCTTCCCTTCATAGTATTGGATTGGAACCTGCTCTGATATCCTTTCCCTGGCAGCTATCCACGAAAATACCTCAGTAGCGGTTCGTTATAACGAGAATGGTAGCCTAACAGAAGCTTGGCCAGTTAAGCGAGGGGTGCGGCAGGGGTGTATTCTTGCCCCCCTGTTGTTTACGCTTTATATTAATAACTTGGGAGATGCTTTAACTTTATCTTGTAAGGATGTCCCAAGAGCTGGCTCAAAAATGATCCCTTCATTATTGTATGCAGATGATGCAGTTTTGGTGGCAAGGACGGCATTATAATTTCTTCATTTTCCAACTTTAACATTTCTTCATTGAATATAGAACATTCACGCAGTGTTGGCATTAAACAGATTACAGATTTGTTTTCTGCAATTCTCATGTATTTTTTCTCTGGGAAAATATTTTCATTTAGAAACAAATTGGAAAGTAATCGTCTCTGTAAAGCTTGTTTGCCATGTTCAGTCACTTTTCCAATTCTTATATCTTGAAGAATAGTTCCATAATCAGCATCATTTGCCTGTCGCATATTTGTAATACGTTCCTTATACTCAAAACATGACCAAATGTTTACATTTCCAATGCTCCCCAAAGACTTTCTGGTATCTTCATGTGCAAATGTTTTAAACACTGGTTGTCCTTTTACAGGAGTAAGTTGTAGAAGATCTCCAAAAACTATGACGTGTTTTCCTCCGAATAATACGCCTTACTCTGTTTTAAGAATTTGCTGCATTTTTAAATGCACATAGGCAAGCATTAAGTTTGATACCATATTTACCTCCTCAATAATGAGAAGCTTCATTTTCCTCAAGACTCTTGAAACTTTACAACAAGCTTGTGGTATTCTAATTTGTTTTCATGCTCTACTGGTAGCATTAATAAACGATGTAAATTTTCAAGTCAAGTCCAAAGTTAGCTTTATTCAGGTAAAATTTAAAACCATCAAAGCACAGGTCAAATTTCAGAACTTCTATAACACATTACAGATAAAATGAACATTTGGTATAATTCATAAGCCAAATGTATCACATCCCACCATCGAAAGGCACGCTTGGCATTCAAATAAATAAGTTAAAAAGGTTTGTCACACCGCAAGTTTTCCATTTAAATGATCGATTTTTCATAACAGGATTGTCACACAGCAAATTTTCCATTTAAAAGATCAATTTTTCATAACATGATTAAAAGGAAGAGGACATTCAGCGCTATAACTTAAATGTATTCCTTTGCCTGATGGCCCCTGAGATATAACTGGCTACCCCATAACACACAACCGTGGTACCAAGCATTTGCAAGTAGGCTAACGCTGGCCTAACTTGCTCAAAGTTACAGCCCCTTAACAGTGGTAAAATGAATTTCCTGCGTAATGAAACATAAAAATCACAGAAAAATACCATATGAAGGGTGTTCTGCTCAGAGAAATTGTCACAGGGACAAGGACCCAAAGACCCCTCCTTAGAGAAGCCTTTTGGGAATGACAATAGCCATGAGAGCATGGTATACTTAAACCCTATTAACACAAAGAGATGATATGGTTTGTTTATGTAAGTCAGGTATGGCTGGATCTCTCTACCTGAACTCAACATTACAGAACTCCTGACTGAGGGTTTTGCCAATTCTCCTTCCTCCCTTATCGACATGAACCTACTCAAAAACTGACACTTCACGGCTCTAATGGCCAACTTACCAAGAGCTCTAGGGTTCAAGAACAAGTCAGGACAGCCCAGTGAGTCCATTTGGGTCTTAATATAATGGATCCACAGGATATCAAGGCCTTTATCTAAAGACATACAGTCCTGAATAATCAATTGGTTTAGATTAGGTGACTGCTGTGCCCAAATTCTTAGCCAAGACAATAATGGGACTACAGCGATCTGATCTGAAATAAAACCAGCACCAAGGTGCTCATGAATATTAAAAGTTGCAGTAGAGGCTGGGAGCGACAACAGTTTACGAAAGAAAACGTTTTCTGCTATTTGAATGTCGTTGGACTCTGTGTAGCCCCATACCTCACTCCCAAATAACACCATTGGAATACACGTAGGGGCCGATCAGGATCGCGGACGGACTTGCGTCCGTCCGCGACCCCAGAGCAGGAGGGAACCTCCGCATGGGCATGCGGAGTTCCCTCCTGTGCAATTAGGATGTGACCGCCACCCTGGCGGTCACATCCTCTATTTTTAACATTGCGGCGGGTGCAGCTTCAAGCTGCACCCGCGGCAATGTTAAAAATGCACGCATTGCTTTTGCATGCAGAAAGAGGCAGGCACCGTGCGGTGCCTGCCGCTTTCTGCATGCAAATGCAGGGGGGTACCATAGGTACCCCCCATGTGCACCCCCCACCCCTCCTTCACCTAGGGGGCCCGCAACGGGCCCCCGCAGTGAAGTTCCGTATGCTTTTCCACGGCGGGAAACGCGCCGCGGAAAAGCATAATTCACTGCCCATCCTAATATGGTGGACGGTGTCTGAGAGACACCGTCACCATATTAGAGCTTTTCCGCTGCGGTTGTAAGCCAACCGCGGCGGAAAAGCTGCGGACGGAAACCAGGACCCACCAGCCATCCTAATGTGGCGGTGGGTCCTTGGTCAGTCCGCTGTGGTTTTTCCGCATCCTCGGGGCCGGCGGTGGCTTCCGCCGGCCCCGAGGATGCGGAAAAACCGCTATCCTGATCGGCCCCATAGTGTTATAAATGAGGGCCGGTCCTGGTTAGAGATTCTACTGATCTGGCTGGTCTGATGGTTTAATGATGGGGTTCTATAGCGCGGGGACACACTGTTTAGTGTAACCAGGCGCTCAATAAATGGTTTTATTATTATTATTATTATTATTAGTGGCTTAGAACCTAACCGTCTTGCGAACCCTAGTAGTGCCCCGGCCGCCCTGGCAAGGGTATTCTCTTTGTGTGCAGGCTGCATAACCCATGATCTTCTTTCGTCAAAAAGAACCCCTAGATATGGGAAGGCCGGAACTTTCGTAAGTTCTAGACCTTTACAATAAAATGTTACCTTTTTAGCACGTCCCCTACCAATTGACATAGCGTGTGACTTTTTAAGGTTTTTTATTAAGTCTAGAGAGTCCATAAAATCAATAAAACAATCTAAAAGAGATTGTAGCCCTCACTGGAAGCTATTGATAAAATAGAACATGAAGGAATCACTATTATTTTGAACGACAAGTTGAAGAGGAAATTGGATTCTTTAGAGAAATCGATAAGTAAAACTGCTGGTATAGAAAAGAATTTATATGCATGTGTAAATTGTAGGGTAATTGTACGACGTAATTTGAATGTGAAAAAAGGTTTAGTAAATGGAGCAATGGGTAAAATAGTTAATTTTGTTAATTACGTAAAAAAAGATGGTATCGAATTTTTGAAAATCAAATTTGTTGAAATTGAAGAAGTACAACAATTTAGTCGTTGTTCATCTCAGTTTTTGCTTGTAAAAGATTTGTATGTTCGCAGAAAACAGTTTTCTATTTGTTTGGGATGCGGTGACCATTCATAAATCTCAAGTGTAGATAGTGCTTTAGTGAATATTGGAAGTAACGTGTTCAAAGGGGGTATGGCATATGTTGCTTTGTCTCGAATGAGAACTGTATCTGGATTGTACTTGATTGATTTTGATGAGACACAGATTAGTGCAGATGCAAGTTGTGTGAAAGAGTATAATAGGTTAAGAAGAGAATATGCGCCCAATCTAGGTCAATATCCAATATTTGAAAAGCGTGTGGTAGGTAGTAAAAGAAGATTTGAGAATATCTGTAGTGAAGCAGTAGAGAAAGAAAAAAAACAAGATGAAGTTGTGATTGGAGGCAAAAAGAAAAAGGACAGTGTTAAAGAGAATGCTGGTTATCAGTTTGAAAATAGTTCTGGTGTCAACTGCTATGCTATGCTAATGTTGTTTTTTTCTTGAAAGTTTGCTACAACAAATTGTTGAAAATCGGAAAGAAAGATTCTGTTCGGGTTTGTATTCTGTTTATGATAAATGTAGTAGTGATAAAAGTAAAATACAATTAGTTTTTGATATTCGAAATGTTTTGGACATATGTTCTGGTTCTACTCAATTTACGCAGAATATTCAGCAAGATTGTCAGGAATTTGTAATGTATATGCTTGTTGTTTTGGAAGATGAAGATATAGATATTGAAAATCTTTTTGGCCTTTCTTATGAATGGAACATAACTGTGAAAATTGTTTTTTTACATGTAGCAGTAATATTGACAGTGAAAGATTCACATATTTGACTTTACCTGACTGTGAATTAGTGTCTTTTAACAATCTAATTAGAGGAGCAAGTCAAAACATGGAGTGTAGACAATGTAAATCATAAATGTCATCAACATTATTTATACAAAGATATGGACAGAATGTAATTTTAATGCTGCAAAGTAGTAGAGCTGATGGAAGAAAATTGGAAACTTTAATTAAACATTTTGTAGCTGGTCAAGTTTCACTATCATGAAGAACTTTTGTAGCTGTTGCAATTATTTTTCATGATGGGCCTTCTACAACATCTGGACATTTCACTGTTTGTTTAAAGTGTCTGAAAGGTTGGATACATTGTAATAATAGTCAATTGGTTTTTAAACAACGTTTTCCCAAAGAATTACCAAATTCTTACCTAATATTCTTAAAGCCAACATTTTAGGAACAACATTTGGCCTTTCAGGATTATTGCTGTTAAGGTAGGTTAGTCTGGTGTTGTAGAGTATTTTGTAAGTAAGGGTGAGGAGCTTGAAGGTGATCCTCTTGTTGCTATTGACACAGTGTAGGTTTATCAGGTAGAGGGTGATGTGGCTGCAGCAGGGGACATTGATGGTCACTCAGTTGGAGGTCTTTTAGATTTGTTGTAGTTGTTATAGGTGTTTGACTGGAATTCCTGTGTAGAGTGTTTTGCCACAGAGTAGTCTGCTGCTGATGAGGGCCTGTGTCACGGTTCTTCTTCTTTTGGTTAGGATCCACTTGTAAATGTTGCGGAGCATGTGGAGGGTGTTATGGCAATACGAAGAGACGGTGTAGACTTGCTTACACATGGAGAGGGAGGAGTTGAGGATGAATCCTAGGTTGTGGACATGGTCGGTAGGTGTTGGTACTGTTCACAGTGTAGTCAGCTAGCAGGAGTCGTCCGGGGCTGAGGGGGTGGGTCTGAGGATGAGTACCTTCATTTTGTACGAGTTCATGTTTAGAGAGCTGCTCTTTATGTAGTTGGTGACGTCCTTCATTGTGTCGTGGAGGTTGCTTTTGGTGGTATGTGGCTCCTTGGTAAGGAAGAAGATGAGCTGGGTGTTGTTGGCGTAGGAGATGTTGTTGAGGTTGTGATGGTGGACTACTTGTGCGAGAGTGGCCATGTAGATGTGAATAGCGTCGGGCTGAGGGATGAGCACTGAGGGATGGAGCAAATGATGTCGGTGGTTTTGGATCAGAAGGCTGGGAGGCAGACACTCAGGATTACTATTGAACAATTTCCAAACTAAGAATTTTGTGCATACTATTTGGCCGTGCGGAAAAGTATGTGAAACCATTAAGGACTTTTTGTTGTATGTTTTGTCAGCATATATTTGTAAGTAACATTATTTACAGTGTATGAAAATGAATCATAATATTTTGTTATTTTATTTTTGTTATTTTATGAGTGTTTGGGATGCGTCATATTTACGTAAGAAATTGCTCTTAAAATAACATTTAAGATATGTTGTATTTCTATTTTTTAGATTGTTATTGAGAATGTTGAATGGTTTTTTTTAAGATCATCTTATTGATTGTCTTTTTTTTGCCGTTATGTGATGAGTACTATTGAACTCACTGTTTCTAGTGAAATTCAATATATTCTGAGAACAGCAAAAAAGGCAAATTTAATACTTTACAAATTATTTTGTGTTGTAAAAGATATATTGTAACTGTATTTTTTTGTGTCTTCCACATATGGTAATTTTATACTATATAATTATTTTATTATTCATTATGCTTTAGGTAAGTAAAAGTAACTGTTAAAAATGGTCGATGGAATGTGCTTCTACTGAGCTGAAGTAACACAACATGGATGGAGTACATAAGTTTGTAAAGATGGTTTGTATCTTTTAAAGACATTTCCAAAAATGATATACTGAGTGTACCAGTGTTCTATACCTGTTGCTGTGAGTATATTTGACTTATATAAGGAATTACTACTTTCTAAATATGTTAAAAGGTGAGTACGGGATAGGTCTTTAAGAGTTTATTTGTGTGAAAAGACATGAAGTATTCAAAAACTAGTGTGATAATGGTACCTAAATAAACACAGATACACAGTGTTATTCTGGACAACCAATAGCATCTCTTGCATTTTACTAAAACACATTCACTATTTTGGAATGGGTAAGGTGAATAGACATTTTTTAGTACTGCGTTTTACTATAACAGCCTGAGTCTTTTCCTATAGTCATAAGGAATGACTGGTTTCAAAATTTAAGAAAACTTAAGAACAGGATATCCTTATAAGTAATTATATTTATATAACTTTTAAAGGAGTACAACTCTACTAATGGAATGTTATTAGACAATGGCATTTATATCATATTTTTGTAGGCCAAAATAGTTGAAAACGATAGTTTTGTATTATATATTAAGAAAACTGATAAAATGAACTGTTTATATTTTTATACAAGGAGCTACAACATAAGAGAAAAATTATGGAAAGAGAACAGACCCATACTGAGGAGATTTTGGAAATTACCTTGACTGTAATTGAAGAACTAATTGTATCTGTCACAGGTAATGAGAGTGAAGAAGGGGAAATTAGTGCTGCAGACATGAGTTATGATTTCGAAGATGAAAGCTTTGATGCAGATTTTGTGGAAGCATTAAATTATGTTGAAATTTTAGAACAAATTAATTCCTAAACTGTTAACGAGGGAATTGATATGTGTGAAATACCTGATGAACTTGTTTTACAAGCTCTGTTAAATTATGAGATGTTAGAAGAATACATTTATTGTTTAAAAATAATAAAATTTGAGCACTATCGACTAATCTATTCATTGTACTATAAGTGAAGCACTTATAGATTCAGTTATACATTCTTTAAATTTTTTATATTGATTTAAAATATGCAAAGTGGGTCTGAGGGCATGGATTGCTTAAAATCCCTATGGACTATACATGCAGTCTTCTATGCACCTGCAAACTTGTGTTTTAAACCTTCAATTCCCCAGTCTGTATCCTTACACTTCCACTAAACACTCTGATACTGCTGTTTCAGTATTGTAGTGAGCCATTCAGCAGTATGTGCTTATCTATGTACTGTGGGAAAACTGAAGTTGTTATAAATTTAGTTAGGCACTTTGTTTGCAGAACTGTAATCATCTGGTCAGTACTTAAGTATTCATGGAGCAAAACAGGCCTTACACCATTAACTGCTTTAAACCCCTATAGACAATGCATGCTGTCTTTTATGCACCTGCAAACTCGTCTTTTATACCTTCAATTCCCCAGTCTGTATCCTTAGACTTCCACCAAACACTCTGACACTGCTGTTTCAGTATTGCAGTGAGCCAGTCAGCAGCATGTTCTTTTCCATTGTACCGTGGTAAAACTGAAGCTGTAATAAATTTAGTGAGGCACTTTCTTTGCAGAACTGTAATCATCCACTCACTATCTAGATACTCATGGATTAAAACAGGCCTTAAACCATAGACTGCTTCAAACCCCTATAGACTTTGCATGCAGTGCTCTATGCACCAGCAAAATTGTCTCTTATACCTCAGTGTGTATCCTTACACTTCCAGCAAACACTATCATACTACTGTTTCAGTATTGTAGTGAACCATACAGCAGTATGTGCTTATCTATACACTGTTGTAAAAGTAAAGCTGCTATGCATTCAGCCACACACTCTGCTTGCGGAATTGTAATCATTCAGTAAGTACCTAAGTACTCTTGGTGCAAAGTGGGCCTTAGGGCATGGACTGCTTGAATCTCCTATAGACTATGCATGCGCTGTTCTATGCACCTGCAAATTTACCTTTTATATGTTCAAATCCCCAGTCTTTATCCTTACACTTGCACGAAACACTCTGTCATTCATGTCATAGTTTTGTAGTGACACATTAATCAGTGTGTAGTAATCCATTCACTACATTCAAACAGTAATCAGCAGATGTACAATAAGTGGTACATCCCCAGAGATATGCCAGTTATTGCGCACTGTGACATCACCACCATGAATGCACTGTATTTACAATGTGGTGTATTATGGAGCAAAAACGGCACAGATATGTGATCTATTTGTGTTGTGAAGGTGGCACATTGCTTGACTTGCATTGGAAACACAACGCAGCTCTAGCAATGCTCTTGGGGCCCTATGCTTACAATGTTGTGCCAATCCTTACACCTGTTTCAAGCAGATGCAGGGTTTTGATGCAGCATAAGTGTAAAAGTGACTGAATGAAATCTTATAGATTTCACTTAGTCTCTTTTAGGAGGCGTTCCTGCACCAGAACACCTCCACCCCCCCCTCCCTGCGCAGGAAAGCCTCCTTCTGGCGCAGGGCTTTACAATGTGATACACCTTCCATATGCATGTCATTGTGAATACCACACACCATGGCACATCTTTTGCATCACCGCTGCATCACAAAAGTGATGCAATAGATGTGTAAAAGAGGCACAAGGGCGTTGTTCCTAACACATACAAATTCACCCAGGCAGTTTTACCAGCCGTGCAAATTGAAGCATAGATTTGTAACATATTTATATGGATATGTTACATTCAAGTGCTTCGGAAGTACTACGCTATACTATAAATACCTTATAGATTTAGGCTGTAGCACTTCCTTATAGTTCTGCACTTTCACATTCACCATAGTAATGTCTTCATTCATTCATTTATGAACTACACATTCATTCTGACAAACCTTTACACACTAACATAGAAATATAGTTCTTTCTTTGACCAGTGAAGGTAGTTCTAAAAAGAAGTGTTTTTTTTGTGTTTTTAGTTTTCTATTTTTTTTTATTTTTTGAACAATTTTTTTTTTTTTAAACTAAAAAAATAGAACAGGAACCCAAAAAGTGTCCAACAGGAACAAACTGGAATGTGAAAAAAAAACTAATGACGATTACAGCGATGCTCACGCTTCCTGCGTTTTTCTCAGGTCGATGGACTGTTCCCCGTAAGATAAAAGTTTGTCACAATAAATACAGAGGATTTTAACGTCACCAAAATCATGTTCGATCTGTGGTTGTGGACTGCTTCCCACATGTGGTGGTGGTGCACTTGATGTAGTTGCTACAGCAGAAGGTGTGTACTCTGGCAACCTCTGTGTTGCAGCTCTTGCAAAATTGTTGTGGTGCAAGGTCTTCACAAGCCACACCATACTTGCAGTGCCAAATGAATATTTTTTTTGCAGGATTGCCCCTGGAAAGTGTAGTTTGGCAAATTTTAAAGGTCACAAGAGGTGCATTGACCTTTTGTTCCCCTTCAGGGAAAGTAAAAAACTTCCAAATGACCGCCTCTTTTTTCTTCCTCTGAGGTGCTTCTGCAGCAAATTCTCAATCAGAGGAGTGCCTGGAAGATGAGTCCATAGGTGTTGTCATCGTTCTAATTTGACAGGCTTCAGAGAAGAGATACTTCTTCTTAGAAAGTCAAAGTAGAATGATTTAAATAGGATGGGTCTTTCAAGATTTAGAATAGGAAGTTATAACATATATTTATGTATTTAATGAACATACTAACAAAAGACTTAATCTAGGATAATTATGAAATAATTTTTTTTACTTTTAAAAATCCTATATTACTTCTTTATTGTATGACTGGAGCTGCGTGGCCCTCCGCCTGCTGCCCTAGACTCCACCACGCCCAGACCCGGTTCATAAGCACGCGTGATCGTCACCACAAAACCATTACCACGCATATCGCTTTACCACACACCAACTAGTCTGCAGCGCCAAGACGCCCTTGGGCAAACGTTCGCGCTTTAGTAGTCTCAAAAATAAATAAATAAATAGTATGCGTTTACCACGCATAATAAACACATATTTTTTTCTTGAGGAACACGCGTTCTAATGACTGTGGCTTACGCCCTTCAAATTAGTTTCTAGGTATACGTGTGACCAAGTCTGATAAGATGGGAGGCCAAGGACAAACACAGTGGTGTCTGCGGCAGGAAATCTCATCGATCACAGAGAAAATATGCGCAGGGTAAAATGAAAGTAACAGGTATAATAAAAATAATGGAGGAAAACTACTAAAATGGCCGTTGAACGGAGTATGTAATCAACGTTTGGCACATCAACACTACATTTCAAATAAATATACACACAATATGTTTATTAATATATTACAAAAGTATAGCACCGGATGACACACACGACCCGGGAATAGAAAGCGGCAAATTTAATACCTAAAATTAGGTGAGGTTTGCTTGGAGAACTTGAAGAAAAAGAAAAATAAATTGCACTTGCAAACAAGGCTGCGCATGCGTAGAGAGTACAACGGATGCAGGAAAAAAAACCGGAAAGTTTTACACACTGTCATAGAAATATAGCTCTAAAAATTTCCCCCGGAATTTGCCCCCCCTGAAAGCTAATGAATAAAACAGACTTCTAGTTTTTTTCCCCCTTTTCCACCGCGTACGAGTACCATACGCCGGGATTTATTATTTAAAAAAAAAAAAAAAATGACCCTAATAATCCATGTACGACCCCCTGAGTAAGCCTATAGGGTCAGAATTTTTGCATTTTGCGATGCAGGGCACGCTACGAAATTCGTTTTATTAATTGAATTGTTTACTTACCTGCAATCATCCAGATTCCGTTGTTTATCACCCCCACCCTGCCCCTCCCCCGCCCCGCCTGCCTGTCCCACTGTAACTCCCTCCACGGGCTGCGGCTGTCATAACGTCACATAGAAAAAAGAAAGTCACTCTTACACTACCAGGAAAACACACCAGTATATGGCCCACATTTCCATTGTAGTGATTTCTTAGTTGCAGGTCTAGTTGTCAGATCAACACACACACTCCCTCATGGCTGGTATACACCCACACAAGACCCATTCAGCGCATCCGTCACTAGACACGTGACCCTATCTATAAAAATGACGGAGCGCTTGTGTTGTACGCCATTTTAGAGTTGTTCCCAAAGCACCGAACAAGGGGGCCACTACTACATGCTTGGCCTCTTTGGTCACTGAGTTAGTGGTGCCCGAAGCACTGAGCGGGTGAAGAACCTACGATGATGATGATGATGATGGGAGCGCGAGTATATAGTTAGCCATACAGATATCAAGACTCGGCACCCTATATGACACTTCTTTGTTGGAGATCGTGACTACATCATGAAGAAAGTGTTGTTTCCACAAAAGGTGAGCAGTGAGACTTGAGTACGCATCAGAAGGAGTCAAAGGGCTATAGCTGACTACATACAAAAATGCGACTTAATATTTTAGACGAAGCACTCCTATATAATGTATTAATTTACATGTTTAATTTTTTTCCCATTAGCAGTAACGTTTTCCAATTCCAATTCCAATTCCAATTCCAAAAATTCTTTATTTCGGCCATATAGACCATAAAAGATGCAGTGCAAGACATTACATACATTAAAATACATTTTTCTTTTAAAATACATTGAATAAAATACACTCTCCCAGCGAGGAAGGCATTATAATGACATTAAAAGGTTCAAGGGGCTTCAGAGGGCTTTTTCTTTCTAATCAACCATATAGCCATAAGAAATTTGGATACAGCGAACACAATGTGGCCCAGGGTGCTGGTTTTCAAGATCCTGTATGCCTGTGCATACTCTCTGAACCCTAGGTTCTTGCATAGCGGCGCTATCCAATAGTTCCTGGGCCTTTGATATGCAGGGCACACAAACAAGATGTGGAGGTCATCTTCCACATGGTTGTTGCAGCAGGGGCATGTTTTATCACCCCCATTGGTCCACTTGCAGATGAATGAGTTAGTGGGGAGTGTGCCAAGCCTCCATTGAACAAACAATTTCCTCGCCAGGATGGGGAAAATAAAATCCATAAAAGGTTCAAAGACATATGAATTTTTGGATTCTAAAAATCGCGAAGTTAAGGTGCCGCTGTTTTGAGCGTCCATCAAGTGTGCAAGGGACCTGTCTTTGTAGATTTGTGACAGGGCTTTGCGCGAGATTGTTTGACAACTTCGCGCAGGATCCTCCCAAAGGTCACGGAGATTCATGGCGAACAGTTCGTTTTTCACAAAGGCGAGCCAGGGGATTCTGCCGCTACAGTTCAAGCTCATGACGTGGGTGAGATCCTCCCTATAGTGGTAAAGTTAATTCGTAGACCAGAGCCTGTGCCAGAACTTCACTGGCTTTGACACAAGCTTCTCTGCAATAGCGGGGAGACCCATGTCCATTCTCAAAGGCTGAAGTGGCGTGGCACTTGGGAGAGCTAATAGGCGCCTTAGAAAGCTATTTTCAACTATTGATAGGTCCTTCCCCGCTTTATACCCCCATAACTCACTGCCGTACATGGCCGCTGCCTTGGCCTGGGTCCTGTAAGTTTCAAGGGCCGGACTTATGGGCTTGAAGGAAGAAGTATTGGCCACCTTCAGGATTGCGCCTGACAGTTGGGACAGTTTGACCCTAGATCGTACTATCTGGCGGTCCCATGATAAATTTTCCTGCAATGTTACCCCCAGATATATAAAAGTAGACACCCTCTCAAGGCTGGCAGTCCCCAGGGTGGGATTAGGCCTAGTTTTAGTTGGTGGATTAAAGATCATGAACTTGGTCTTCTCTGTATTCACCTCCAACCCGTGCTGTCTACAGAAGAGACCAAACCCATCCAGGATCCTCTGGATCCCCATGGGAGATTTGGAAAGGAGGAGGGTATCATCGGCAAACATAATTGCCGGTACCTTCCTGCCTGCCAAACATGGGGCGTCGTTGTCCTTGACGTTTTCCAGGTGTGAGATGACATTATTGATGAATAAACAAAACAGGGTCGGTGCCAAGACACAACCCTGCCTCACCCCTCGGCGGACAGGGAACCTGGATGAAAGATTGCCATCTCTCCCACACCTGACCTGCACATAGTTGTTCTCATGCAGCCTGGCTAAGATGTTAAGTAACTGGGAGGGAACTCCTAGCTTTTCCAACACCTCCCACAGTTTCCTGCGCGGGACTAGGTCAAAGGCTGACCTCAGATCCACGAAGACCATGTACAATCTTCCCCCCTCGATCCTCACCGTCTTCCAGTAGAGGAGGACGAGGCGGAAGATCTGGTCCATGGTCGACGTGTTTTTCCTGAAGCCAGCCTGCAAGGGGCTCATGATGTCATTATCCTCTACCCAGTCTAATAGATGGTTCAGAATAAGACGCGCAAAAAGCTTTTGGGGGACATCTATAAGGCTAATTGGCCTATAGTTGGCCGGACTCAAAGGGGACCCTTTCTTGTAGATCAGCACTATTTCAGCCCCTAGCCAAGAGGAAGGGACCGCCATACCTCCTAATATAGCATTAAAGAGGATAAGAAGATACGGGCCCCAGATGTCAGGATGGTGTCTGAAAAGATCACCGGGTAGCTTGTCCAACCCCGGTGCCTTCCCCAGCGCTAAGCGCTCCAGTGCTATCTTCACCTCTCCTAAGGAGAATTCCAGGGCCGTGTTCAGAGGACAGGGGGACTCCACCGCCATCCCTTCGGGCCATAGAGTGGTTTCTTGATATAGTGCTCCGAAGTGGGCCTCCCAAACAGAGGGGGCAATATTAGGTTCCACTGCGGATATGAGATCCCCTGTCCCATTGTTTACCAGGGCCCAGAATTTTCTAGAGTCTTTGGATTTAAGGGCTTCAGTCAGTTCGTGCCAATGGTTCCAATCCCACTCTGCCCTTGCGTTGGCCAGTGCTAACTTATACTCCCTCCTGAGGGCTACAACCCTCGCCTTGTCACTACCCTCTTTGATGGCGGAAAGTAACTCAGATTTAGTTTTCCTGCAGGTAGAGGTGTACCAAGTCGGGGTACGAGTCTTTTCCCTTCTTGGGTGTACCACCGGGTTGAAGACATCTGCAAGGTCCCTCACTAAGGCCTAGTGAATGCCAGATAGTCTCTCATTGTAGTCGGGGGGTCTTAGTTGGTTAATGAGAGCATCCACCTCCTGGAACCTGGGGAGTGCTAGGCCATATAACTTGTTTAAAGCATCTTCTTTGTCGACCAGCTTCCCCCATTTCACCCGACGCCTGCTTGTAGTGAGGAGTATGTCCCCCTGGTCGTCTCCGGAGTCAGTGTTGACGGCCCTACTACAGTGGCTGGATGCTGGATCTCCAGCAAAAGGGAATTGTGGTCACTATCTGTCCTCGGAACCACTCTGAAGTCTTGAAATTTAGACCACATAGAGATGTCTATGAATATGTAGTCCAGCCTTGACTCATGGCCCTTTTTGTTGAATGTGCACATCGAAGGAGTGTCAGATGGGGTGCGTCCATTGCACGCCCTCAGTGCAAAGTTCAAGGTGAGGGACGTAAGTTGTACTGCCAACGGAGACCAAGCTTTGGGGTGAGGTGAGGAGGAAGGTGGAACTCCCCAGTGATCATCCTCGGCAGTAAAGGCACCCTCCATTAGGCCCTCCAGGGGTTCGAAGTGGCAGTTGCAGTCCCCTCCCATCACTATTATCAGGTCACCTGGCAATTGTCCTAGAAAGGATGAGAGTTCGACTAGGGTGGGGGATTCATTGCCCACAGCGACTGGTCGTGAGTAGACGTTAACAATGGCCCATGTTCTTCTGCCGGGCCATCTGAGGAGCACACACTGAATGTCCTGTGAGAGTGTATCCATCCTTTCCACCTGGCACCCAATGTGGCTCGCCACCCAGATTGCTAGACCACCCGAAGGTCTCCCCCTCCCATTCCACTTTGCCGGGATTTCAGAAATATCAAACCCCCTCCTAAACTGTGGTTCCCTTGCCCACGTCTCCTGGAAAAGGAGAATATCCCTTCCATTTACTAGGAGATCCCACTCCAGGGTGCCCACCTTACTTGTAATGCCTGCCACATTCCAGGAGAGAATACTCAACCCTGGACCTTGAGGTTGCAAACCTGCTTCACTTGAGACGGGCGGGATGTCATGTGTAGGATTGTCCGGGTCACCCAAACCAGTTATGGTGGGCGGCGGGGTGGGTAATACAGCAAGCTCCACTGATTGCATTATAGAAGCAGACAGTGTGCTTGATGATTCCTCTGCTTGAACTGGGATGCTTCCCAAGGAGGACCCCCCCTCATTGGCAATGACCTGGATCCTTTTATCAGTTGCGGGGACAGATATACCTTCCCCACTGTCTGGAAACCCAAAGGCAGATTTTTCTGGATGTTGTAGTATGTCTCCCCTTTGTGGTCAATCTACTTGGTCCAGGCAGGAGAATCTATTCTGATGGATGAAATTGCCATGAGCGGGAAGTGTGTTATGCTTGGGTCTGTACCGTGAACCATCTACTGCAAAGCCC
Organism: Lissotriton vulgaris; assembly: GCF_964263255.1. Lineage (NCBI taxonomy): Eukaryota > Metazoa > Chordata > Amphibia > Caudata > Salamandridae > Lissotriton > Lissotriton vulgaris. The sequence continues at coordinate 35,914 of NW_028244182.1, read as the reverse complement.
ACTCTAGTCCAGCTCTGTTCCCTCCCCACAACTGGATTACAAGCATTTGGGTAGAAGTGTGAGAGGGACACTAATTCGATGTTGGACTTGTCAGGCCTTACCAGCCAGTTGCAAATATAAGGGGTACCCAGTGGGCTTTTAAAGCTGACTATGATACAGTCCCCCGCCCTGTTCTTGGGGGTGACTCCAATCCATGGGATCTTTCTAACCATCAACACATCTCCTTTGATATTGGGAGGGAGGGGCCTGTTGATGTTGAGCCAGCTAATTACCTTATTACGGAGTGAGTCCTGTGGCTCTCTAGTGTCACCAGTGAGCTCAGGAACTCCCACCATAATCGCTGTGTAAGGCACTGCCTCAGGGGGCAGATTGACCGCCCTACGCCTAGTGTTAGGACTAATGGGGCGACCAGTGTGTCCGTTGGTAGCACCCCCCTCACTCGTGGGTTGGGGTGGTATGGGTTGCTTAGATCTTCTAGGTGCGGGGACAGGGGGCCTAGACCTTTGTGAAGAGGGCAATAGGGGGACATGGCTACCTGTAGTGCTGTGTTGTGCCCCAGTCTGGGCCTGTGTGCTTGTTTCAGCAGTAGTAGGTCTATTCCCCACTGATTCCCGGGGAGCCGTCTGTGCACTTGGACCCAACCCCCTACTAGGACTATTTCTGTTGTGTGAAGTTTCTAGAGCCATGAGTCTAGCATCTATAGAGTCCAGTTTTGTAGACAAGGGTTTCAATAAGTTCTTAAGGATGTCCGTAAGTGAACTAATTAGGGCATCTGCAATATTAGGAGGGGTTCCACCAAATATAAACGGCCCAGAGCACACTGGTACAGCTGTGGCTAATGTCGAGCCTGATTGATCAGACCCAAATCCCGGGGAAGTGACCTCGGGAGAAGCCGAAATGTCCGTACTGACATCCAGTGTTTGATTGGTTTTGTCCACTTTGGCCCTTTTTGCCCCTCTTAGCTTCCTTGACCTTTTCCTTTTTGGAGGATGGTCCACTCTGCTGCTTACGGATTTTGTTAGCACTACAACTTGGCCCCCATCCTGTGACTTAGTCATTTCCGCACAGTTCACATAGGGAGTGGTCTCCACCACCCCGGAGGGACGCAAGGACTCACTATCCCTCTGTAGGTTTGACGGGGTCCTGAGTTGTTGGAGGACTGACTCAATTGTCTGGTCAATACTATCCATGAGTGATAAGTGGGTAGCGTCAAGGGGTATTGGAGTACTAACATCAATTGAAGAGGAATCCGAAGAGCCCACTGACACATTTTCTGTGTTCACCTCAGGGAGAGTGTCTGGCACTGTGTGACCTTTGTTGACCGCTGCACTGGCCTTGAGAAAGAATTTTTCCAGTGTACTAGAGCACTGATGAGCAGCCTTGCTCCTGGATACTCTGGTAGCCATGGCGAAAGGAACAGTCAGGGCCGCTGGCTAGAGATATGAAAGGGAGGAGACTAGGGACAGGCACGACGTTAGAGGGGAGGCCCGGTCCGGTCTCTGCCGGCCTCTAACGGCCTAAAACGGCCCTCTCTTTGCCCAGTCTTCGCCCCGTTCTCCGCCCGGCGCGCGTCCCGCGATGCGCGTATCCAGGGGCTCTTATGTATAACAGGGGGGCGTGGCACTGGGAGGGGGCGCGGCGCGGGCGGGAAGAGGAACCAGCTGGCGATGTTGTGCAGGAATGCTGGTCCTCGCAGTCCCGCTCGCCGTGCCTCTCACCTCCTCTGCAGCCAGAACCTCCAGGGACACCAGTCTAATCGCCCACAAGACCAGGGCAAGGTAGGAGCTCCAAGCTACTCCTGTAGCGTGCAGGTGAATCCCAAACGCAGAGTCTCTCTCGAGCGGCTCCCGCAAAGCGGGGGCCGCGAGAGGTGAAGTACGCTCAGGCGGGAGGCTTGGCACTGGGAGGGGGCGCGGCACGGGCGGGAAGAGGAACCAGCTGGCGATGTTGTGCAGGAATGCTGGTCCTCGCAGTACCGCTCGCCGTGCCTCTCACCTCCTCTGCGGCCAGAACCTCCAGGGACACCAGGCTAATCGCCCACAAGACCAGGGCAAGGTAGGAGCTCCAAGCTACTCCTGTAGCGTGCAGGTGAATCCCAAACACAGAGTCTCTCTCGAGCGGCACCCAGTAAAGTTTTTATAATCTCTGAAATGGTCGGAATATATTCACAATACAAACAAGGACATATTATCAAACACCGCTGTCAAAATTATTGCCGTTTTACGCGCGAGAATGGACTTGATAATATGGCCTTGTTATTTCCCACAGAAGGCCATGTTAACACCAGAACATGGGCTTCTATGCAAATTAACAAGGACGTATTATCAAGCCCATTATCTCAGTTTTATCGGCACTTTCATGCCGATAAAATGACGATAATTTTATCACCGGTTCTTGATAATATGCCCCCTGGTTCGTAGAATTATGACAATGAACGACTATAAAAGCGCGCTGTTATCTAACTGCAAATTAATATAGCAACAATTACAAATCATAACAACTTCCTTTTAATTTCTTTAAGATGTACAACTTCAAGATGGATTATGTAACAAGGTCGACGTCAATAGCACCGTCCATCAACCGTTCCGTCATGAGCCCGCTGGCTCATTAGAACCTTCAGTACATCGCGAAAATTCACGCCGCGCTGAAGGTGTTAACAATGTGTACCACTTTTACAAACCTCATGCAACATTTTCCCGTGCAAACCTACCCTCCTACAAAATTAAATGTGTGCGCCTTAATGACGCCCCTCAAACCACGGAAACAATGACCCCACAAAAATTTCTATATTGTATGAGGGGCTGCGTTGCCCTCCGCCTACTGCCTTGCAGTCCACGATGCCCAAACCCAACTGCTGCACTGTCCATTGGGAGGAAACGGCCATTACAACGCAGTCATAACCACGCGTGATCGTCACCACGAAGGCAATAGCACACATGCCTTTACCACGCATGCTTTTACAACTAGTATACATTTACCACGCATGATAAAGGCATAATCATAATAATATCTTTCTGTTGACAAACACGCGTTCTAATGGCTGTGGCTTACGTGCTTCAATTTTGTTCGTAGGTATACGTGTGACCAAGTCTGATAACATCTGAGGCCAAGGACAAATACTGTGGTGTCTGTGGCAAGAAATATCATCGATCACAGAGAAAATAGGAGGACGGTAAAATGAAAGTAACAGATATAATAAAAATAATGGTGAAAAACTACTAAAATAGCGGTGGACGGAGTACGTAATCAATGTTTGGCGCCTCGGCACTACGTTTCAAATAAATAGAGATGATTATTAATATATTACAAAAGTACAGCAGCAGATGACACAAACGACCCGGGAAAATAAAGCAGCAAATGTAATACCTGAAATAAAGAAAGGTTTACTTGTTGAACTTGAACAAAAATAAAACAAACAAGGGCTTGGAAACGAAGCTGCGCATCAGTACAACTGCTGCACAAAAAAAACGAAAAGTTTTACATACTATCATAGAAATATAGCTCTTTTTTAACCAGTAAACTTAGGGGCATATTATCAAGGACCGGTGTTAAAATTATCGCCGTTTTATCGGCATGAAACTGCTGATAAAACGGCGATAATGAGCTTGATAATACAGCCTTGTTATTTCCCATGGAAGACCATGTTAACACCAGAACATCGGCTTCTATGGGAATTACAAGGGCGTATTATCAAGCCCAATATCGCCGTTTTATCAGCAGTTTCATGCCGATAAAACGGCAAATATTTTATCACCGGTCCTTGATAATATGCCCCCTGGTTCTCAAAAAGAACTCCGTTTTTTTTCTTTTAGCCCCAATGCCCCCATGATCCCAGATGGCTCCCCGCGCCCTACCAATCTGCTTTCCTACTTCAAAGAGAGAGCAGATTAAATGGCTTCCTCTTTCAAATAGAAAAAAACTGTTTGCTATGGTAAACTGGGAGCGGCGTCGCCCTACCATAGCAAACAGCAGTGTCCCGGGAGTATGCACCCCGACACATTGCAAGAGCCGGCCTGGGAAATGGTGCTCCCCAGGACCATCAATGGTTCCACTAAGGGGGCCGGGCGACGTCGTTCCAACATTAATGAAAAAAAAACAGACAGTGCAGGTACCGGAGCTGGAAGGTCATTTTACATATTACTGCCCCAGAAAGGGGGCGTTCCCCACGACGTGTACAGTGATTGGCTGTCAACCGTCTGTCAACACTCCAAACCAGGAAGTGTTGGCAGCCATGTTGTCCGTTGCTAGAACCGAGTCGCAAGAAAACAGTTAAACAAAGTAGAGAAATAAGGAAAGGGGGCAGGGTAGAAACATCTTAACCCTCTAGGCTTGATCAGGGGGTCGTACATGGATCTTTAGGCTCAAATATTTTTTTAAATAAAAAATCGCGGGGTACACATAAGGTACTCGTACGCGGTGGAAAAGGGAAAAAAACTAGAAGTCCATTTTATTCTTAATTAGCTCCCGGGGGGGCAAATCCCGGGGCAATTTTTTTCCATAATGGGGGGCTTGTAAGGTGCCCCGTGCTCCGGGGAATGCCATCCCCCGGTGGTTTTATTTTGAAGTATGTGGGAGGGGTTTACGGTAGCCCTCCCCACAGCCCCGGGGACCGCCACCTCCTTAGGGCTTTTTTAAATATATATATATTTTTTAAGTATGTTTTCAGCCCCCCCTACGCGTACAGAAAGTGTACCGAAAACCGTACAATTACGAGCACGAGCTGCATGTTGATTGGATGTCAACTGTTTCCCGGGGGCAATTTTCTTCATAATGGGGGGCTTGTACGGTGCTCTGAACTCCGGAGAACGCCACCCCCTTTTTTTATTTTAAAGTATCCGGAAGTTACGGTCCCCCTCCCTGCAGCCCCGGGGACTGCCACCCCTCAGGGCTTTGTACCGAAAACCGTACAATTGCGAGCACGAGCTGCATGTTGATTGGAAGTCAACTGTCTGTCAACACTCCAAACCAGGAAGTGTTGGCAGCCTTCTTGTGCCTTGGTAGAACCGAGGTACAAGAACACAGTAAAACAAAGTTGAAAAATGAGCAAAGCGGGCAGAATAGAAACATCTTGACCCTCTAGGCCTGCTGAGGGGGTCTCACATGGATGTTTAGGCCCAATTTCTTTTTTTTTTTAAATAAAAAATCACGGCGTACGCATAATGTACGTGTACGGGGTGGCAAAGGAAAAAAAATCTGTTTTATTCTTAATTTGCTCCCAGGGGAGCCCAATCCCGGGGGTATTTATTTTCCATAACGGGGGGCTTGTAAGGCCTTCCGAGCCCAGGGGAACGCCACCCCGAGGTTTTATTTTGAAGTATGCGGGGGGCTCACGGCCCTCCTACATGCCCCGGGGACCGCCACCTTCCTGGGGCAGTAATATTTAAAATAGGGGAGTCCGTGACAGCACGGACCTCCCAGCCCTGGGGACCACCACCTCTCGGGGATTTTTAATGTTGGGAGGAGGTCGCGCGGCCTCCGTCCTGGAGCTCTTGATGGCTCTGGTGACCACCGTCTCTCAGGGCCGGCTCCTGCAGTGTCTGCTGTTTGCTATGGTAGGGTGGAAGCGTCGCAGCTTCCACTTTAGCACAGCAAACCGGTTTCCTATTTGAAATAGAGCAAGTTAATCTGCTGTCTCTTTCAAGTAGGAAAGCAGATTGCTTTTCATTAGAGAGAGCAGCATAAACTGCTCTCTCTGACAAAGCAATGCCAGCTCTCAAACAACGCGGGGAGCAGGCTGGGACCGTGGGGGTATTGGTGTTCCCCACATGGTCCCCAATGTTATTTTTTGAGTCCTGGGGTATGGGGTCCCTTTGCAGCTCCTTAAACATTCGTACATATAATTTCTGCAAAATCTTTTTTGTGTTGGGGAACAGAGTATTACCCTAGTGACTTTGTCATCCATGTATCTTTTTTCTTTTTTCTTTTTTTGAATTCCGCTTTATTTACAGTATGTTTCTACCTCTCTTCACAATGAGTTCCACAACGTAGCCTCCGTTGCAGTGTTCTTAGCCTTTTTGTTCTTTTGCCGACTTACTAGTTTGTGTTAAAGATTCGGTGTCCTATTTGTGTAGCTTTCCTTTGTGTATCTTTTGTGCAGCCTTCTTTTGTGTATCTTCTTTTGTATCTGACTTTGTTTATTCAGTGCTTCATCCAGTGTTCTGAATATAGCAGTACATCTGTAGACATGTAGTTTACTCCTTTCCTTTGCCTCCCTTGACCCTAATTGACAACAAAATGGGGTGAGTCAAGCTAAGGCACTGCTATCGTCACTGTTTAAAGTTTGCAACATAGTAGGTAGGATACGGGTTAAGAAACCCAGTCTCCACCACTGTTGGACCCTTCTGGCCCTTGTTGCCACCTCGTTTGCTATTTCTTAAGTATTTAATCTTTGCAATTGACCGTGGTCCTCCTACAGTGTATGTTCATCATAGTTCAAGCACATTCAATAGATCATTTTATCTGTTCTTGCCCATTCTGTGCGGTGGTATCGTCAGCACTTATTGCACATTAGAGAATACCTTGAGTGTACCCACCCTCAAAATGTCTCCACTGGCCATTGTACATGGAGACCTTGGACCACCCTTTTCATCCATTCTTGCATCCTGAGATGTAACCTCTTACCTGTGTTCTGCATCTCCTACTTTACCATTTTAAATATTCAAATCTTCTTGGAAAAACATTACTATTCCTTATCATCGAAAAACTAGTAAGTTTCTGGAATCATTTTATGTGCGCGTTGTGTATGTTATCCTAATACCCAACATTCCAATCACATGCTTTGTGCTATTGTGTAATGTGCTTTAGTTGCAGTGTTCTATGTTGTTTTGGTTTGTATGTCCTTACAATCAAAGGTAACATATTCCTGTATATTGTAAATAAAGCACTTGACGCAATGCAGAGTGACACTGTATTTATTGTATTTAATATTCAGATGTTTTCAAAATAATATACACTCATGTACAAAATATTGTTGCTTCATTAAATGAAGTGTTTAGGTTTTTGTACAAGGAGCTACAACATAAGAAATTCACTATGGAAAATCAACAAAACACCGTGGAAGACGGTTTCGAAATTAGTAATAGTGTCATAGTAGAGCTGAAGATACTTTTTTGTAAGTAGCGATAATGAAGAGGAAGAAATGAATGCTGTATATATTAGTTGTGATTACCTAGACAAAATCTTGGAATGATGATTTTGTGGAAGCATTAGATGAGATTGAGTATGATCATATGACTTTTGAAATTGATAATGAGGAAAATGGAATACATGATGAAATTATTTTAGAAGCTCTAATAAATTATGAGATGTTATATGTCATATAATAATAGTGGTTTGAGACACTCTTGTTGCAGAATTGTAGTCATTCAGATAGTACTGAAGTACTCATTATTGAAAGTGGGTGTTAGGGTTTCGACTGCTTCAAACCCCTATAGACTATGTATGCACTCTTCCATGCACCGGCAAACTTGTGTTTTATACCTTCAATACCCCAGTATGTATCTTTACATTTCAAGCAAACACTATCACACTTCTTTTTAAATGTTGTAGTGAGTCACACAGCACAATATATCACATGTATTTTCTGTTACCATGTGAAACACTGATATTACAGTAAAGAATTATTTAGAATAGTTGCAATGTATCCAAATATGTTTTATGAAAGCAGTTGAAACACTTATATTATAGTAAACAAGTTTTAAAAATAGTTTCAAGGTATCACAAAATATTTTATGTGCGCACTACAAACTTCGATATTACAGTAATTAAGTTGTGAACAATGTTGCAGTGTAGCTTAAAATATTGAACGCGAGGAGCAACAAAACAGTGTTACAACAAACAAGAGTAAAGAAGTTGTGAAAAGAGTTTCAATATGTCACAAAAACTCATTTCACTTCACCGAGAACATGTTTCTTTTCTATTGACAGATGTTATATCTTACAGATGGAAAATGTCACTTAAAGAGTAATCATTTCTTTTTGGCATGTAGTGCTGTAGATTTAGATGCTTTTCGTAGTCCTGCTATGTTGTGTTGTTTTTGGCTGAGGTAGTAGCTAAAACAAAAAGGTTCTATAAAGGGCATTGACTTTGAATCAAAATATGGAATTCAGGAATAATTGATAACCCCAGTAAAAAAAGGCAGGAAGTGGGTGTGTATATGTGTGGATGATGTGTTGATTGAGTGGAAGATGAAAAAGGTGAAAATTAATAAAGGCAGCAGACGTGCAAACTACGCACTGCCTTGTAAAAGAAGTGGGTGTTTTGTTTTCCAGGCCATTATAGACTGTGAGTGGTATTCCATAGTGGGATCCTGAGAAACTGGCAGTACATCGAAGGAGGCAAGCAACTGTCTAAAGTACATACACTGTGCAGTAGAAAGGAGGTAAGAAAGGACGTAAGTGTGCAAATTACCCACTGTCATTCATGGGTAGTAGTTACCAAGAAGGCTCAATAAAGGGTCTGCACTTTGAATTTGAATTACTCTTAAAATGATTGATAACCCCTGCGAAGAAAAGCAGCAAGTGTGCAAATTTTCCACTGCCTTCTGGTGGGGTAGTATCTACATGAAAAAGGCTCGATAAAGGGCCTTGACTTTGAATTAGACTATGAAATTGAAGAGCAATTGATAATCCCAGCCAAGAAAGGCAGCAAGTAAGTGTGTGTATGTGTGGATGATGTGTTCATTGAATGGAAGATGAATAAGGTAAAAAGTAAGAAAGGTTGCAGACGCGCAAAGTAACCACTGCCTTATCAGGGAAGTAGTTCTTTGGATACTCAGCTCATTACACAGACTGGGCGTCGCAAGAAAGGATGTAAGTACAGAAACTACCCACTGCTATTCACGGGAAGAAGTTACGAAGAAGGTTGAATAAAGGGTCTGCACTTTGAATTTGTATTACAAGAAGAATAATTGATAACCCCAGCCAAGAAAGGCAGCAAGTGTGCAAATTGTCTACTGCCTTCGGCCGGGGTCGTAGCTACAACAAAAAGGCTCGATAAAGGGCCTGACTTTGAATTGGAATATGAAATTCAAGAACAACTGATAACCCCAGCCAAGAAAGGCAGCAAGTGTGCAAATGTCTCCCTGCCTTTGGCGGGGTAGTTGTTACAACAAAAAGGCTCGATAAAGGGCCAGCACTTTGAATATGGATATGAAATAGAACAATAGTTGATAACCATAGCCAAGAAAGGCAGAAGATAGGTGTGTGTATGTGTAGGTGATGTGTTAATTGGTTGGAACATGAATAATGTAAAAAATAAGAAAGGCTGTAAGTGTGCAAATTACCCACTGCCTTTAGCCGGGGAAGTAGTTACAACAAAAAAGCTCGATAAAGGGCCACAAGTTTGAATCAGAACATGAAATTGAACAATAATTGATAACCCCTGCGAAGAAAGTCAGCTAGTGTGCAAATGTCACACTACCTTTGGCTGGGGTAGTAGCTACAACAAAAAAGGCCCGATAAAGGGCCATGACTTTGACTCAGAATATGAAATTGAACAATAATTGATAAGGCCAGTCAATCAAGGCAGCAATTAAGTGTGTGTATGTGTGGATGGTGTGTTCATTGAATGGAAGATGAATAAGGTAAAAAGTAAGAAAGGCTGTGCAAAGTAACCAGTGCCTTATCAGGGAAGTAGATCTTTGGAAACCCAGCTCATTTCACAGACTGTGCGTCACAAGAAAGGATGCAAGTGTGGAAATTACCCACTGCTATTCACAGGAAGTAGTTACCAAGAAGGTTGAATAAAGGGTGTACACTTTGAATTTGTACTAGAAGAAGAATAATTGATAACCCCAGCCACGAAAGGCAGCAAGTAGGTGTGTGTATGTGTGGATGATGTGTTGATTGAGTGGAAGGTGAATTAGGTGAAAAATAAGAAAGGCTGCAAATGTGAAAATTACCCAGTGCCTTCAGCCGGGGAAGTAGTTACAACAAAAAAGGCTTGATAAAGGGCCTTGACTTTGAATCAGAAGTTGAAATTGAAGAATAATGGATAACCCCAGGCAAGAAAGGCAGCAAGTGTGCACATTTTCCACTGCCTTTGGCCGGGCTAGTAGCTACAACAAAAAGGTTTGATAAAGGGCCTTGACTTTGAATCAGAATATGAAATTGAACAATAATTGATAACCCCAGCCAAGAAAGGCAGCAAGTGTGCATATTTCTCAGTGCCTATCGCCGGGGTAGTTGTTACAACAAAAAAGCCTGATAAATGTCTAATGACTAATGTTGAGGATAGCGATGCTCCTGTTTCCTGTTTTTATGAGGTTGATAGACTGTTTCACGTAACACAAAAGTTCATGAGTATCATTTTACAGGTTACTAACAGAGCATTAACGTTTTTTTTGCACTTCAGGGAAAGTAAATAACTTCCAAATTAGAGCTTCTTTTTTCTTCTTTGGAGGCTCTTCTGGAATGAAATCTCCTTCTGAAGAATAGGTGGAAGATGAGTCTATTGCTGTTATTATGGTTATCTTTCTTCTATTTGACAGGATTCTCCGAAAAGATGGTTCTTGTTAGAAGGTCAAAGTAGAATGAATAAAATGAGAGGGATCTTTCAACAGTTGGTATAGAATGTGTTATGAACCAATACACTACAATACATATACTTTCTGGCTCTTTTTCAGCTAAATATTCAATTTGTTGTACAGATTTAAGTACTTGATTTCGTGTTGCAGCAAGACCTAGAATCACTCAAATGATTCTTCTAGATTTGGAGTAAATATTTGCAGATGATAAGCCATCTGAACATTCTTACGGTCTAATTTGTCGACGAGATAATATCTTTAAATTGTAACTATATAATTTCTTACTTAGACTCTTCTCGTGGGCAATCTCTTCTCACATCTCCTTCAATTTTGTCTTTTCTGATTTTGTTATGTAGGATGTTATATATCGAGCAACAGCAATGGAATTATCTGCAACATATTGAATGTCTATGTTAGCATTCCACATTTATAAAATGACTGGGTTGTCATTTATGTATTTTGATTCTTCATTTTTTTTGTTGTAGGTATTTTTTGGAGACTTTCTTGTGATAGTATGTCGCAATGATGACATTAAACTGTTCATTCTTCCTTTCAATATTACAGGATGTGGAAATCCAAAACGACATTTGGTGTAGAACTTGTCCTTAGATTTGTATTTTCAACGACAGTATTTCCCACAACGATGGCTTTGTAATCCATCCGCATCTCAACCAGCTCAGACGTCAATCTCGCCAACACTGAACACCTTCACTTCCAGATCCACATCGACCCCAAGACCACACTCAGAGGCACCCTCCTTTACAGGCCACCAGGACCCCGAGCACAATTTAGTGAAGACATCACGGACTTCATCACTCCACACGCGCTCCCCTCCGAGGATTACATCCTTTTGGGAGACCTCAACTTTCACCATGAAAAGAACAACGACCGCTACACCACCACTCTTCTGGACAACCTCGCCAACCTCGGACTCAAACAACTTGTCACTACCCCCACCCACATCGCAGGTCACACACTCGACCCTATCTTCACCTCCAGCAAACATGTCTCCTTCAGCCACACCACAGCTCTCCTTTGGACTGACCACAGCTGCGTTCACTTTACCTACAACAAGCCCACATCCAACAACCACCCCCAACCCACTCTGCAAAGAAACTGGAACAAAATCACCATCGACCAGATCTCCTCATCGCTTCTTCTAAACCCCCCAGCCCACTCCTCAAACCCCGACCAAGCAGCCACCAACCTCACCCAATGGTTATCCAACAGCGCCAACATCCTAGCACCACTGAAAAAACGACAAATCAAACTAGGCAGCAAGAAGGCCTCCTGGTTCAACGATGATCTTAAGAAATCCAAGAAACTCTGTCGCTCCCTCGAGAAGGCCTGGAAAAAAGACCCAACACCAGCACCAAGGACGCCTTCAAAAACGCCACCCGCATACACCACCAACTGATCCGGAATGCCAAGAAAGCCGCTTTCAAGGACCGACTAGATAACAACGCCCACAACAGCAAGGAATTATTCAACATCGTCAAGGAATTTACCATCCCCTCAGCCAACTCTAACGACATCACCCCCTCTCAAGCCCTCTGCGACTCCCTAGCCTCATTCTTCCACAACAAAATTGCAGACATCCACAACAGCTTCGACAACCAACCCGAAGACCAACCCACCCAACCCCCTGCAGGACCCCCACCCCCCTTGAACATCCTCAATGACTGGAAGCCAATCTCCACTGAGGACACCATCCGTCTGATGAACTCTATCCACTCAGGATCCCCCACAGACCCATGCCCTCACCACATCTTTAACAAAGCAGACTCCATTATAGCACCGCACCTCCGAGACGTCATCAACTGCTCCCTCAACTCCGCAACCTTCCCGGAAAGCTGGAAACATGCCAAACTCAGCGCCCTCCTGAAGAAACCCACAGCTGACCCCACCGAACTCAAAAACTACCGCCCTATCTCACTCCTTCCATTCCCGGCCAAAGTCATCGAGAAAGCGGTCAACAACCAGCTCACCGCATTCCTCGAAACCAACAAATCCCTCGACTCCTCACAATCCGGCTTCCGAGCCAAGCACAGCACTGAAACTGCCCTCATCGCAGCAACAGACGACATTCGAACTCTACTGGACAATGGAGACACAGTCGCCCTCATCCTCCTCGACCTCTCCGCAGCCTTCGACACGGTCTGTCATAGCACCCTTTTACAATGCCTCAGAAACGTCAGAATCCAAGGAAAAGCACTGGAATGGATCACCTTGTTCCTCACTGGAAGAACCCAGAGAGTCCGCCTTCCACCATTCAAGTCAGAGGCCACTGAAGTCATCTGCGGCGTACCACAAGGATCTTCACTCAGCCCCACCCTCTTCAACGTATACATGAGCCCCCTCGCGGTCATCGCACGCCAACACAACCTCAACATCATCTCCTACGCCGATGACACTGAACTGATCCTATCTCTCACCAGAGACCCTAACACTGCCAAAACCAACCTGCACGAAGGAATGAAAGAAGTAGCCGACTGGATGTAGCACAGCCGCCTGAAACTGAACTCAGACAAAACAGAAGTCCTCATCCTAGGCACCTCCCCCTCCGCCTGGGATGACTCTTGGTGGCCAGAAGCCCTTGGAAAAGCACCCATCCCGACGGACCACGCACGGAACCTGGGCGTCATCCTGGATTCCTCCCTCTCGATGAACAGACAAGTCAACGCCGTTTCTTCATCTTGCTTCAACATTCTTCGCATGCTCAAAAAAACATTTTTTTGGATCCCCACCGAAACTAGAAAAACGGTCACCCACGCTCTGGTCACGAGCCGACTGGACTACGGAAAAACCCTCTACGCCGGTACCACCGCAAAACTCCAGAAAAAACTCCAACGCATCCAGAACGCCTCAGCCAGGCTCATATTAGACATCCCGCGTAAAGAACACATCTCTGGTCACCTGAAAAACCTCCACTGGCTCCCCGTCAATAAGAGGATTACTTTCCGGCTCCTGACCCACGCACACAAAGCACTCTACGAAATCGGACCCGAATGCCTCAACACACGACTGTCCTTCTACACCCCCTCCCGCCAGCTACGATCCTCCAACCAAGCCCTTGCCACTGTACCTCGCATCAACAAAACCACCATGGGAGGTAGATCCTTCTCCTACCTGGCAGCTAAAACCTGGAACTCACTTCCCACTCACCTTCACCTTACTCAGAACCACCTAGCATTCAGAAAGCAACTTAAAACGTGGATATTTGACAAGTAATTCCCCACCCTTCTTCAAGCGCCTTGAGACCCTCTGGGTATGTAGCGCGCTATATAAATCTATTGACTTGACTTGACTTGTAAGACTTGTTATCTTAATAACGGACTGCAGCTGTTGTGGCATGGTGCCAGGGAAAGCATATCTCGTAAGCGTTAGTACCATGGTCACTTGCTGTATGCATGCATTGTATCCAAATGGCCCTGGAGACTCAGAGGCTCCGATTTGGCCTCCATTGAATATCTCTTCTATACGAATTGATACTTTAAGCAGAATGAAGTCTGTGCTTTTACAGACGACAGTGCCCATCACGTCATCAAAAGAGACGTATGTTCTCCAAGTTGCAAGGACAACTGCAGAGATACATACACTTTTATCAACAAATTGCCCCGTGCATTTGGTAGAAATGCTAAGCCAAATCCTAAATATGTCAGATGCCAGTGGCATCGCACATGTATTTAAGACAATTTTTTCGGGACTGTTAACACCCTTCGAAGCAGTCCTGGGCATCTTTCCCAATTTTGTCCATTCGGTCTTTGGCGGCCTACCACTACTTTTGGGACTCGTGGCAGGAATCTTATTTTTTGACACTTCTGCTCCGATATGGCAAGCCAAAACGCAGACATGACTCCAGCAACAATGGAAGAAACGATCTTAGCTATACGCTACTGGGACCGCATAACTAAAGTCCTTGGATTAGCCTGGCTAATAGATCTGAATATGACCTTGTTTCTTTCATTCAGACCTATATGGCAGAACTGCATCTTACCTGTGCTTCGATGTATGCTGTGCGGAGAAGAATGCGTGTTAGACACCTGTCTTACACTACAATCAGCAGTACCAATGGATATCGATACTTTGCTAAGTCCTGTAACGGCTCATGCATCGTGTTGTCCCCAGCGGTTACCAATCCTGATGACGGCATTCGTTGAGACTTCTGCACTATGATTAGGTGGTGGCAGTGAAGCAAGAAATGAAAGCAACATCACCCAGGTATGACCCTCTGTGAGCATTGCTGATCCTGAAATCGATGATAGCAATCATTCTCATGACTGCCAAGTTACAGCATTATCATCTTTGGTCGAACTGTCACCGGAATATGTAGACCAATTGTTTGCTAGTCTGTCTGAAATGATGTTCTCCCCTGAACAGAAGCAATAACTTTTTAAAACAATCCGGCACACAGCGTTCCCCAGAACTCTGAATTCAACCTTCAGCTTTGATAAACATGAGCTACTGAAAAACATTTGGAACTATTTTTTCCCCATGATGATGAAAGAATTTTTTCAAAATTCCAAAATATTTACCTTTTTCTGGCACATGTACTTTGCTTAAAGTAGAACTATTCATAAAGAACAGAGCTTCTATTTTTAGTAGATCTAGAGACAAAATATTACCTCAGCCTCTAGCACATACAGCAAATGTATTTATATGTGATGAAATAGTCTCGCCCTTCTTTTCTGTATTAAGAGACATTTCATATGTAAATTTTCGCAAATCGTTCAGCTAAATATATATGCAGTTTTTAGTGAATGATTACACTGCTTAAAAAATGTACAGTACCTATGATTTTTCATGTATTTCGCATACACCATTTCGAATGCAAAATGTATTTTGGGGTGGGTTGAAATACACATGCACCTTTATTACTTCGTTTTAGTAATTGATGGACATAAAATCGTGGAGTGGGTGTTGTGTGTTTATCTAGGAACCATAATCAATATTACCATTTTATGCCCTTATGTGACTATAATCAATAATATCCATATAATGACATAAGGATCAGATCCATATTTTAGTAAATCGCCCTTGCAGTCCAAAGCACGGCAATAGCTACTTCCTTAGATTCCTAGAAAGCACAACGTGTTCTTTCAACATACCAAACCTCTAGCAACCTGGGAAATCCCCGTTAGCTTTGTTTTGATTTCGTCCTAGAACTACTGTGAAGCACTGTAAGAACGGCCAGTTCTTAGTGACATCTTTATTGACGTCTTATGTACAACCTTACGTCAAACCCGGCACCTTTCAAGTATAAATATGCCAATGTTGCCTTAAGCAAACACACGGTGGTGAAATCTGGAGCAGAGCAGCTGTCTACTTTCCGAGAGCCCAGCAGATGCGAGAATCCCATGGACGCTGCCCCTCCTCCTCCTCCTCCTGCCGAGAAAATCCAGCCTCCAGCGTTTCAAGCCTACCCTTGCGGGTGACTGGGATATCGAGTCCTGAGAGAGAGATACCAGACCTCCTACATTCTATTCCCAAGATACAGTGCTGACTAAACCCTTAGAGAGAATTATTGGATCAGATTCTTGGCAAAATCAACTTAACTTAAACTGCCACTTACTTACTCCTTCCCACGTATTAGGCTTAGGTCAGGTACACCGGGGTAGGCGTAGTTAGAAGCACCAGTTGAGCACGTTAGCCAATGTATATATGAATGTATATATTGTATATATTTTATCCATTTTAAGTATCTTATGGCTAGGAAACCATATCAATGCTTTTACAGTATTATTTCATAATACTCCTTTTAATGTACGTCCTTTACTTTATATCAAGTATTGCAATTGTGGCAACTCATTTCTCTTGCATGAGAAGGAAGAGTGCTCAATAGATAATACCTTTTATTGAAAACGCCCGTCTCTCTCTTCTCTGCACTCTGGTGAAACTAAGAATGCACATCTGACTGAATGAAATAACTGTCTATTGTTTTCACACGACTCTAGAGATTTGCTCTTATTTCCGAGAGAGCAAAGTTGTCATGTTTATGCGGTTGTCGGAAGCTGACTCCCTTCTTGTCTGAGCCAGGGAAGCTGATCCCTTCCTATTCAGTCAAGAAAGTTTCCAGTGACCTCTGAGCTAGCTGGCACAAACCAAAATTAAGTCTAACATAGTCAGTAGAGACCTAGATGACCTCAGTCCTACGTCTACACTGCTGTTTATGTTATAAAATTAAAATAGGAACTACACTACAATATCACAGGAGGAGGGGAGGTGGTGCAGACAGAGGGGGAGATGATGCATGCACAGACAGAGATGGTGCAGGCAAAGGGTGATATGGTGAAGGTTGAGGGGGAGATGATGCAGGCACAGGGAAAGATGGTACAGGCAGAGAGAGAGATAGTGCAGGCGGAAGGGAGAATGTGTGGACAAAGAGAAAGATGGTACAGACGGAGGTGAGAACGTGCAGGCAGAGGGAGGTATAATGAGAGAGAGAGGATTAAAGGATCAGACAATGAACTATAAAAAGAAGAGGTACTATTAAGAGACAGAGGAGACAATGAGCACAGAAACACACTAAGAGTACAGAAGAGACTGTAAGAACAAGCAGCACTATAAGGAAAGACAAGTGAAAATAAAAAAAGAGGGAAAATATCACAAGAGAGGAGACAGTATAAGCAGAGAGAGGTAGACTGTAAGCAGAAACTGCGAAGATTATGGAAAAAGCTGCAACTATAATTCCTTAATTTACCACTACATTTCAGTGGACAATCCTGACTCAATTTTCCAATACATATCAAATTTACTGCATTATTTTTTTGCCACCATTAAACCCAAAAGTGAAACACAATAGTACAAGAAACAAGCCCAAGGGGCTTGTCAGTAGTGTCACTAGAGAGTTGCGGAGGTTGCAGACCGCACAGGAGGATACCCTCACATACAGTGACACCATCTGCTTACACTATGTATGTAACACAGCTCTGCAGCCTCGCCTTTGCTTTGTGTCTATTTAAACTTTTTTCAGCAGTGCATGCAAAAATTCAAAGCACATTTCATATGTTTATTTCAGTGACTTTGAGAAAAGCAGAGAACTGTGAGTGACAAACCATGGGGTAGAAGGGGGGGAGAAGGTGAAGAGAATAGAGTAAAAATAGCAGCAGGTAGAGGAGAGGGTGCAGGCAGAGGGAGCGGGATGGTGCAGACAGAGTGGGAGATGGTGCAGGCAGAGAGTGAGATGGTGAAGGCGGAGGATAGACGGAGGAGAGGGCTGCAGGCAGAGGGAGAGATGATGCAGGCATAACGGGGGTAGTGCAGAGAGAGGATGACATGGTTTAGGCAGAGAAACAGATGGTACAGGCAGAGAGAGAGAGATGCTACACGCAGAGGGTGAAATGGTGCTGCAGAGAGGAGTGGAGCAAACAGAGGGAGAAATGTTACATGCAGAGGGGAGATGGAGCACACGAAGGGAGATATGGTGCAGACAAACATGAAGATGGTACAAACAGAGAATGAGATGCTACAGGCAGAGAGAGAGATTGGGCACGCAGAGTGAGAGATAGTGCAGACATACAGAGTCATATTGCAGGCAGAGGGATAGATGGTGCAGGCAGAAGAAGAGATGGTGCATGCAGAGGGGAGATAGTGTGGACAAAAGGAGAGATGATGCAGGCAGAGAGGAGATGGTGCATACAGAAACTGTGAAGATTATGGAAAAAGGTGCAACTATAAATCGTTAATTTACACAGATGCTCATTGTGATTCTAGACAAAATATTTAAAACCATACATTTCAACAAAACACTAAAACGTTTAAGTGACTCAACACATTACATCTCTATGAAAACTACATTTCAGAAGACAATCCTGACTCATTTTTCAATTACATTTCAAATTTGCTGCATTATATTTTTACCAACATTACAAGCAAAAGTGAGACACAATAAAACAAGAAACAGGCCCAAGGGGCTTGTAAATCTACCTAAGACTGTATGCAGCAGTCTGTGTATTCTGGCTGGGTAATTCTTAACAGGGAGGTATGATGAGAGACGGTGCATTAAAAGATCAGAGAAGCCAGTATAAAAAGAATGGAGACTATTAAGAAACAAAGGAGACAATAAGGAAAGAGACACACTAAGAGTACAGAAAGGACTATGAAAACAAGCAGCACTATAAGGAAAGACAAGTAAAAATAAAGAAATAGAGAAAATATCACAAGAGAACAAACTGTATAAGCAGAGGAAAAATGGCGGAGATTATAGAAAAAGGTTCAACATAAATCCTTAATTTACACAGATGCTCAGTGTGATTCTAGTCAAATTACTTAAACCCATCCATTTTACCAAAACACATTTACCAAACTAAAAAATTTAACGGACTGCACACATTCTACATTTTTTTAGTACTGCACTTTATTGCAAAAACCTGACTCACTAACCACATTAATTTACCAAATGATTTTATCACAATACTTATTCAAATACAGTCAAACTCAAAATACAATTCTTCAAACTTTTCAAGATTAAACACATTACGTTTACTAAAAATAAAATGCCCCACATACATTCCCTTACAACTTTTAAACTCACCTCTCAAACTGACTGGTAGATTAAGAAGAATGCCACTCACACAGCAGATAGCCTTATACAGAACCTCTCTGCTCCAGTGCTTGCAGCAGAACCAAAGAAATGGCACATTTTCCCTCTCAATTTACACATATATACACATTACTAACAAATCAAATTCCTTCACACAATAATTGAAAACCAAAGACATATTTCTATTGGTTCAATAATTCAAACCTTGCCAACTGACATAACTTTCCACCCTTCCCCCAACTGTAAACTGTCACCAGTCAAAAGTTCACCACTCTATAAAACACTGCTTCTAGACATATTTAGACTATACAAAAGTACTTACTTATAAGTACCAATAAAAAGAAAAGCTCTAGTTAGAACCAATCAACACATAAACACATACACTTCAAACATATATCTAAAATATATTTTTTCAAATAATTTTGTTCATCCTAGGGTAAGCCTACAGGACAATTTACGGACTTTACACAGTGTGTCATACGTAATTTGCACCTTACGCGCACAGTAAATCTATCGTAAAAAAAAAAAGCGTCTATTACAAATTTTTTATAATCCCGGGGACCCCATCCCCCGGGTCTAATAAAAAATGTTGGGGACCGTGGGCAGAGCCCAAATGCCCCCATGGTCCCAGCCGGCTCCCTACGTCCTGTGGGAGCCAGCATTGCTTTTCGTCAGAGAGAGCAGCTAACATGCTGGTCTCTCTGATGAAAAGCAGTCTGCTGTGGTAGGGTGTGAGCAGCGAGGCTCTGCCCTACCATAGCAAACAGCAGTGTCCCGGGATTGGGCACCCCAGGATACTGCAGGAGCCGGCCCTGGGGGGTGGCGGTCCCCAGGGCCATCGAGGGCTCCAGGAGGGGGGCCGCCCTCCCAACAACAACAAAGCCCCGTGGGTGGTGATCCCCGGGGCTGGGGGGGTCCATCACGCCCCCCACCCATATTAAATATTACAGCCCCAGGGCGGTGGCGGTCCCCGGGGCTGCGGGGGGGCAAACAGCCCCTTGCAAACATATACGATAAACCCCGGGGGATGGGGTCCCCAAAGATTATAAAAAATTAGTAATAGAGGCTATTTTTTTAAAGATAGATTTACCGTACGCGTGCAGTGCAAATTACGTAAGTCGTCCCGGAAGCGTACAAAACAATTTTTTTTTTAAAAAACTGAACATTGGGAATCATTGTAAAAAACCCTAAGTAACCCAAGGGAGTCAGGAACTCGTATAGCAAACAGCAAACATTTCCTGTCAATCTAGACATTCAATCCACAAACATATACAAATAAATTACAAATCACATTTATTTACACATTAAATTAAAATGAAACACACTGTAAAATTGCTTGAACTTTTGAACACTTTCCAACTGACAACACTTTCAACCCTTCCCCTATTCTACATTCTGCCAGTTACCATAGAAACATTTCAGGGAACACCTAAGAGACAACACAGGTGAAACGTTCATCATACATTGTAGCAAATCAAAACAGCAAGTGTGCTTGACTTGTCTATATACATGCTTATCCTAAGTAATGTTCTTTTCTATCACTTTTTCTTAACCAATAAATAACAGGCTTTTAAAAAACAGAAAATTGCACCCTACTTTTGTAGCTAGTAACATTTCAAACAACCAATCACTTCTTTGCTTTTTTTCAAAACTCCACTTATCCACCATTTTAGAAAAAAAAAACTTCAAACTGCCCTTTCATTTACAGAATCCATCTGAGTGCATCAAGACCTCTCTTCAAGATGCTTACAGTGTGGATTGGGGGACACAGATACATTTTCTGGAATGAAAGGTACGCACAACAGAAAGAAATTCACAAAGACTTAGGTTTACCAAATGTGGACATTAAATGGATTGGACAAAGAGGTTTAAAGTGGCATCAATTGATGCCATTGGTGAAATCCTTTATGCATCTCCAACACCTTGACCTCATAATTGATCACTGTGGTGGCAATGACCTAGGCACTTTGACTGGGGTAGGACTGGAAATGTTTATGAAGGACACCTTTACAGAACTGATGTCGCTTTTCCCTCAAACTGCCTTTGTCTATTCTAATATATATCAAAGGCAGAAATGGAACTGGTCCAATCAATTTTGCCTACAAATTGAGAAAGCTAGGAAGCATGTGAATAAAACTGTTTCTGCGTTTCTCAGAGACTATAGAATGGGGTCCATTTACCATAACAATCTGCGCTTCAATATGCATGAAATCTATAGGAGAGATGGTGTACATTTTACAGATGAGGGGAACAGAGTCTCCCTCTTGAACCTTAGACTCTGCATCGGTACTTACTTGTAGGTACTAAAATCTCCCAATAAACACAAGGGCTCTTTTTAGAGCCACCAAACATCTAAACACATACACTTCATAAATATCTGAAAATATTTTACTTTTTCTTGAACAGGTAAGCTTACAGGATGACTTACGAACTTTGCACCGTAAGTCGTACGTAAAATCTATTGTAAAAAGAAAAATAGCATCTATTACAAATTTGTTGGAATCCCTGGGGACCCCATCCCCCGGGGCTAATAAAAATCATTGGAGACCGTGGAGGGAGCCCAAAATCCCCCACTGTCCCAGCCCGCTCCCCACGTCCTTTGGGAGCCGGCATTGCTTTTCAACAGAGAGACCAGCTAACATGCTGGTCTCTCTGATGAAAAGCAGTTCGCTGTGGTAGGGTGGGAGCCGCGAGGCTCTGCCCTACCACAGCAAACAGCAGTGTCCTGGGATTGGGCACCCGGGACACTGCAGGAGCCGGCCCTGGGGGGTGGCGGTCCCCAGGGCCATTGAGGGCTCCAGGAGGGGGGCCGTGCGGCCCCCCTCCCAACAACAACAAAGCCCCGGGGTGGTGATCCCCGGGGCTAGGGGGTCCATCACGGACCCCCTATAATAAATATTACAGCCCCGGGGAGGTGGTGGTACCCAGGCGTGTGGGGGGGTGAGCCCCCCCACAATTTATTTTTGAAAAATAAAAAAATGAAGCTCTGAGGGGTGATGGTTCCCGGGGCTGCAGGGGGCCATGAGCCCCCCGCAAATGTAGAAAAAAAGCCCCAGGGTGGCGGTCCCCGGGGCTGCAGGCTGGCTCTATGCCCCCGCAATCACAATTACTTTGCCCTGGGGGTGGCGGTCCCAAGGGCAGTGTGGGGGGATTAAGAACCCCCCACTTTTTAAATCATTTTGCCCCGGGATTTGGTCCCCCCGGGGGCTAATTTTAAAAAAGCAGACCAAGGTTTTTTTTAAATTTTTCGCGGGGTTCGCTTACCGTACACGGACCCCGTGATTTAAAAAAAAAAATGTAGGGGCCCTGGGGGTCCTTGTGGGACCCCCTCAGGAGGCCTAGGGGGTCAGGGTGTTTCTACCCTGCCCCCTTTTTGCGTTTTCCACGTTTGTTTCTCTGCTTTCTTGTGCCTCGGTTCTACTGAGGCAAAAGATGGCTGCCAACACTTCCTGGTTTGGAGTGTTGACAGTCAATTAGCATTCAGCTCGTGCTCGGGAAGGTACAGAGTACAGTAAGCTTACAGTAAGCTTACAGTAAGCTCCTATAGATATACTTATGATTTTACTTATGATTTTCTCAGGAACTACTGAACAGATTTACACCATTTAACAAAAAGGGTAATCTGCGAACCGAACTCTACCTTTTTGCCAAATTTGGTGTAAATCCGTTCAGCCGTTCGGGCTGTAGCCCTGGCTAAAGGTCCTATGGAAAATTGCATGGTGAAAACACGTTTTGGGACCCCCCTTTTTTCTCGGCCCCCGCTCCACGAATCACACCCAAACTTTGAGGCGGAACAGGCCATTTTCTTGGAGAAATTTGCGAAGATTCGTGCACCGGCGCCAAAGTAATTCCACATAGAATGTTGTGGATTTCCTATGGAAACTAGGTTTATCTATAACTACCTACTGGCGACCGCCAGTAGGTAATATATATTACCTACTGGCGATAGCCAGTAGGGATATATAGTTAGGATTATTTCTCTATGGAACTTTTGAAAATTCTATGTCTAATAACTTTGGCGTTTGAGGACGGAATCGGCTGAAATTTTCAGGAAAATGGCACATTTTGTTTCTGAGCAGCCCCTAAAAATTTGGGGGGGGGTTCGTCAAGGGGGGGCCGAGAAAAAAGGGGGGTACCAAAACGCGTTTTTCCCATGTTAATTTCCATAGGGCGTTTGGCCTCACTTTTAGCTCGAACGGCTGAATGGATTGGTAGAAGCGCTTCTCGGCTCGCGAACCGGGTCGCAAACTGGAAGCGAAACGTGAATTCGCCATTTTGTGTTTCGATTTCATTAAATTACTAGGTATAAGGGGGTATGGGAGACGTATCCTGACCGCTTTTGTTTTCTGAGGGTGGCTGAGGAGGCACATATATGTTGATACATGTCTTCCAGCGGCTGTGCGTGAGCGTTTTTTTTTTTTTGCTGCGTGACGTCTGTTAACGTTCGATTCGATGGAAATCAGGAACTGTTGACCGCCATTTTGTCACTGCGAGTAAATATTTTGTTTTAAATAATTGTTATAAATTAATCCTTATTGATAAACATTGTCTGCGCCATCTTGTCTTTTTTGCAATGCCACACTTTTGTTGAGCACGGCAGCCATTTTAGATGCCTTGACCAGACCCACTCTCTGCACGCCGCCGATCCTCAGCATGGCTCCTCACCCTCGCAAGCATCTCCCCCACGCACTGGTCACCCCCGCTCTCTCTCTCATGCATGGGCCAGAAACCTCCTCCCATGTGCGCTGCTCTTCCCTGAGCATCACACCCTGTACCCGCCCGACACCACCCTTTCACCCTATTCACTACCGCACCCTCTGACACTCCTCTTCCTCTGTGTCCGATTGTTCATGCCGGTCCCAGGCTATCACCTAGCCCTGCAGATGTAGTTTATGGCCCCAGCTGTAGAGAATCACCCCTCTTCAAAGGAGTTACAGTAGATCAAGGCCCCCACCCGATGAGATCCGTCACACCACACGCGTTCCTACTATCTGATAACCATCCTGTATTGTGCTTGGGGAGGGGATTCTCACTGTGAGGGTGTGTGGGACCGAGCCTGAAGCGGAAGATTCCAGGGATACCTCTTTGTACATCAAAGTTTTTACAATTATATGTCACATTATAAATATATAGCACTCCAACAAAGTAGGATTATAACACTTTAATAACTTTTAAATATATAGAACGCAACAAAAACAGTAAATACAGTTAAACATTTTTTTGAAAAAAGAAGCAACAATGGTCAGTAGCTGTGTTTTGTGCGAATAGTCCCAAGGCAGCACAACGTGCTGAGTTCTGGATGGCACCCAGGTGATGTTACCTGGGTGCCGCACTGGTTTTTGGTATCCTACAATGCAGCTCCGAAAAACGGCGTGGGGCGTCCCGAGGGGTGCGCGGGGAGGCCTCGTCAGTAGCGGTCTGTTGTGCGAATAGTCCCAAGGCAGCAGAACGCGCTGAGATGTGGATGGCACCCAGGTGATGTCCAGTAAGTTGTCGCACTGGTTTTGGTATCCTACAATGCTGCTCCGAAAAACGGCGTGGGGCGCCCCGGGGGGGGGGGGGGGAGGCGGCGTGAACGGGCCTCCCCAGGTGGCGGCTCGTGTGCTGTAGTGGGGCGCCCCTTTACCGTTTCAGTTGCCATTCCGCCCGCTTTTGGTACACTGTGCCACAATCCGCCATTCAGCTGAGTTGCGCCCACTCTTGCGGTTCAGCGATAGGCGGCTGCCACAGGACTCTAAAAATGGCGGCAGGCTCTTTCCTTTTTGGGCCTGGTCCACTAAAATGGCCCTGGGACACCTCTGAACTCGGACGCTTGTCTGCTAGGTCTTGGACCCCATTCTCGAAAGCGTCCCCTCAGCCGTGAAGATTTTACAAAAGTCTTGGGAGCCCTCGACTCCTGCAGGCTTCCGGTGGGGAGCGGCTGCCATGATTGCTCGCGGAATGACCACGACGGAGCCACGAGATGGTGGTGCTTTCATGCTGACGCCAGCTTCAGTCTGAAACATCCAGAAACAAGGTGGGGCTTTCATCGTTTGGGAAAAAAAAAATTCTAAACCAATGAAAAGTGTTATTTTTAGGTCATATGACCAAGCCTTCCATCATTAGGAAACCAAAAGTAAAATGAACCAATGAAAAGTTTTATAAACAAGTCACATGACCTGTTATGCGGCATAGGGCTATTTAAAGTGTAGAAAATCCGTTGGCACGTGAGGCGGCGTCAGTAGCGGACCGATGTGCGAATAGGCCGAAGGCAGCACAACGCGCCGAGATCCGGATGGCACCGAGGTGGTGTCCAGCAAGTTGCTGCACTGGTATGGCTATCCTACAATGCTGCGCTGAAAGACAGCGTGGGGTGCCCAGGGGGAGGCGGCGCGAACGGCCCTCTTCCGCCTCTCCAGGTGGAGGCACCTCATCTGCAGTGCAGCGCCCCTTAGCGTTTCACACGCCGGCCAACAGAGTTGGGTCCGCACTTGCTGCTACAGTAGGCCGAAGGCAGCCCAACGCGAAGAGATCCGGATGGCACCGAGGTGGTGTCCAGCAAGTTTCCGCACTGGTGTGGCCATCCTACAATGCTGCGAAGAAAGTCGGCGTGGGGTCCTGTGAGATGGTGTCAGTAGCGGACCGATGTGTGAATAGGCCGGAACCAGCACAAGGCGCCAAGATCCGGATGGCACCGAGGTGGTTTCATAGTTGAGAGTTCTGAGCAGCGCTTGTAACACTGTCTGAAGCTTATTTGCACCTGCTGCAGCTTCACTATTGCCTTGGTGTGGCCAAAGATCGCCCATGACATAGGCGGCCGGCTCCCGGGGTCCGGCGTAAGTTTTTCCTTTTCCTTTCTGCATCTTGTCCCACAATCCGTTTGACCTGAAGACACGACCAGGTCCCTGAATGTGTGCAGGGGGACGCTATTGATTGAATCAAAATGGCGGCTTCACACAAAGCTGACTCAAGCGTTCCTGCTGATGCTATACAGACAAAAACTGGTTTTCAGTTTGTATATTCTTCTGGATTTTTCCATCCAAGGCTGGTTGAGAGTTTGTAGAACAATGGCTTTAGATTTTCAACATACTACTCTTCAACATTCTTCCTAAATGTAACAATGTGAGACTCACTAGGAGAACGGCTGTTTATCTTTCCTTTCAAAATGCTGCCAACAATATTTTCTGAATGGAAGACACCACAAGGCGCTGAGATCCGGTTGGCACCTAGGTGTTGTCCAGCAAGTTGCCGCACTGGTGTGGCCATCCTACAATGCTGCGCCGAAAGTCGGCGTGGTGGTTGCATAACCTTGATATCATGAGATACGTATGCAGTTTTGAAGCACATGGCGGGCGGGGACGAGAATTGTTTGAATATTTCGACATCCCTATTGATATTAAGTTCTGATGTGTTGTTGATTACTGTACTATTGAAAGTTCGAATTAACGTCGCCCATGGTACTTGCCCGCAAATGTATATCTAGATAATTTTATTGTAAGTGGTCTTGTCGTATTTTAATTACAAAATGTACGTCCACCAATTTCGCAACTGTAAGACACCTTAGTTCTTGCAACCTAATGACCCGCCCGTTACGTTCCTCTACAGTGTAAATGTCTCCTCATCATATACGATTACAGTTTGCTCCGTGGCCGGCCCACGTGGTTATAGGCCCGTATTTGTATACTGACATTTTCACAATAAAGGTTTTTAAAACAAAACATGGTAGTAGTATTTACATTGGTGAAGTTTTTAATTTTAGTCACTGTTTTCGAATCAGTAAAAGGCAAGTGAAATAAAGCAGTCCAATTACATGACGGATAAAAGGTATAATACGCAGGAACGAAGTAAAGATAAATGGTCAAGGGCTGTTGTGTTTTCTACTCCTGCAACATAAAGTGATCAATAAGAATCTGATATTCAGGCCTATTGGCGACTAAGACAGCAGGCCGAGCCTCTTTTGCTCAACGGCTCCGTCATGGGACGAAGAAACGTCCTTTTTCTCGAAAACGGAATATATTTTACTTGCAGGACAGTTGTAAATTTTCCGGGAAAGTACATTAGCCTGGAACATTATAACATATATGTTTAAGAAAAAATAATGTTCGAAAGCAATAAAAAGTGTAATTTTTAGGTCATATGATAAAGCCTTTCATCATTAGAATAACAAAAGTAAAATGAACCAATGAAAAGTTTTATTAACAAGTCACATGACCTGTTATGCTTACGTTACGCGCTGCGCGCCGCGCCCCGGATCGCCTCCGAGAAGCTGCGCTTTGCGCACCGGAGCACTTCCGGGTGCGCTAACGCGGCGTGTCATATGACGCATTACGCGACAACGTAGGTCCAGAATATAGTCAAAATGTTTCCACCAACCAGCGGTCGGAACACAACCCCTTCCAGCAGTCTAAAAAGTTTTGTTAAATGACAACAGAAGGGACAGGCAACAAGAACCATCAGTCAAAGAGGGGAGGGCACGTTGGGGCGTTATCGGAACTGATCGAATTGGTAGTCTACAGTGTTTCTGGATGTTTCAGATTGAAGCTGGTGTCAGCATGAGAGCACCACCATCTCGTAGCTCCGTCGTGCCCATTCCGCGAGCAATCATGGCAGCCGCTCCCCACCAGAAGCGAGCGGGAGTCGGGGGTCCCCAAGATTTTTGTAGAATCTTCAAGGCTGAGGGGGCGCTTTCGAGAATGGAGCCCAAGCCCTAGCAGACAAGCGTCCGAGTTCCAAGGTGTCCCAGGGCCATTTTAGTGGACCACGCCCAAATCTGAAGAGCCGGCCACCATTTTGAGAGTTCTGTGGCAGCCGCCTATCGCTGCACCGCAAGAGCGGGAGCAATTCAACTACATGGTGAGCGAGACGCTGTAGTCGCAAGAGCGGGCGGTAAACAGCTGAATGGCGGAAGAGGCACAGTGTAGCAAAAGCGGGCGGAATGGCAACTGAAACGGTAAAGAGACGCCCCACTACAGCGTGTCTTCAGGTCAAATGGATTGTGGGACAAGATCCAGAATAGAAGAGTCACCAAAAGGCAAAAAGTTCCGCTTGACCCTGGGAGCCGGCCGCCTATGTCGAGGGCGATCTCAGGCCACAGCAGGGTAACACGATTTGGGGAGGGGGCCGGAGTCAAGCGTTCCCTCCGAGTCCGCGCCATCATACCGTCCCTCGGGGGGCCTCCGTCAAGCGGTTCAGGGAGGCACCGCATCACATTGTTTTCAAATGCAGTCACGTCCTCAAACAGCCCCCACTTACATTGAGAATAGTGAAGCTGCAGCAGGTGCAAATAAGCTTCAGACAGTCTAACAAGCACTCCTCAAAACTTTGAACTATCAGAGTGCATGAGTTTCATGCTCGATCGATTGAGCTAGCCGGATCGGGCAACAAAAAGTATAAAATAGTAATGTAAATAGTTATTTAATAAAATGTTTTACCCTGTTACTTTGCTGGTGTGTTGTATATATTTATAATATTTGCATAGAGTTTGTCGTTATTTTGGGCGGGGTGGGTGGCGGAGCCGAGCTGTCTTGCAGCCATCATGGTGTGGAGCTCAAATCATCTCAGTACTTTCGTATTTCTCATGAGGGGTTGTTCCTAATGTTTCTATTTTAGCGAGGTCAAAAAGAGATTCCATTAGTGGCCTACTGATTTTGCTCGATTCCTTTTGTTTTTTTACACGATTTTTCACTATCTGCAAAGAATAAACAGAGTATTGCGACTCTGTGCTTGTTTGTAAATAGAGAATGAACCAAACAGAACCAATTCTAAAACAGTAAATGGTTGGATAACAATCAATCAAATGGAGAGAGAAGCAGGCACAACGGATTACAACGGGGGCAAAGGCGTGCGTTAACTACCCTTCACTATCTGCAAAGAGAGAGTACTCCTAATAGAAATGAGGGGGGGGGGGGCAGCGTTCAAAGCACATCAGCGTGCATAAACACGAAAATGTTTTTACCTATCATGTACTTGACATTTGACAGCATTTGATATTTGCTATTAAAAAACCATTGAAATTCACTGAAAAAACCATAGGTTATAGACCATATATAGTTAGGAATTAGCATTTACAAAATATTGAAAATTCACTGAAAAAAACGTAGGTTATACACCATATATAGTTAGGGATTAGCATTTACAAAACCTTATTTTACTCGCATAAAACCATTGAAATTCGCATATATAGTTAGTTGCGCTAACTATATATCGCGCACCCGCAATGATGTCATGAGTGATGTCACTGACCATGTCATGAGAGATGTAATATGTGATGTCATCAGCAGTGCATTGCGGGCGCGCGAGTTATAGTTAGCTGAACTAACTATAACAGAGGAATTTCAATGGTTTTGTATGAGAGAAATGTCCAGCTAACTATAACATGGGTGAAACCTATGGTTTTTTCAGTGAATTTCTAAGATTTTTTAAATGCTAATTCCTAACTAAAACGTGCCTGAAACCTATGTTTTTTCTGTGAATTTCTAAGGTTTTTTAAATGCTAATTCCTAACTATAACGTGCCTGAAACCTATGGTTTTTTCAGTGAATGTCAAAGGTTTTTCTAAATAATAATTTATAAATGTAATAATTATTGTCTTTCTTTTTATATTAATTTCTTATATTTTTAATGTAAATATTTATATTTATTTAATTTTTTAGATTATATTTCATATTCTTATTACAAAATACTAACAAAACTAAATTGCAAAATATATTTGGGATTAATTATTGCTTGACTTCGGTTGCAAGCATAACACAACTCCAGCAATGCTCTCGGCTGTATGCTCACAATGCTGTATCAATCCTTACACCTGCTTCAAGCATATGCAAGGTTTTGGCGCAGCATAAGCTCAAAAGAGACTGAATGAAATGTTATACATTTCACTTTTAGGAGGCGTTGCTGCACCCCCTCCTGCTCAGGAAAGCCTCCTTCTGGCACAGGGCTTTACAATGTAATGCACCCTCCAGATGCATCACATTCTTAATAGAACACACCATGGCACATCTTTTGCACCACCGCTGTGTCACAAAAGTGATGCAACAGCTGTGTAAAAGAGGCACAAGGGGATTGTTAATCCACCCTTCACAGATACAAATTCACCCAGACAGTTTCACCAGCAGCGCAAATTGAAGCATAGACTTGTAACATATGTATGTACATATGATACATTCAAGTGCTTCGGACATACTACAGTATACTATAGGTAAACACCTTATGGAAAGGGGCGACCACTCGGTCCCCCCGAACGTATGGCAGAGTACCTCGATCCCCCCGGGAAGCCATTTTTGGGCGGGAGGCGCGTCTCGGCTGGTATGCCCGAAGCGGCGTAGCCGGGGCGCGCTCTTTCCCGCCCTAGGGTGGGCTGGCCTAGACACCGACGCGGCTGGCCACGCCCTCGGGGCAGGCAGGGGCGGGTTTACGCCCGCCCTGAAGACGGACAAAAAGGGACGCAAGACCGGAAGACATCCTCTTGTTCCTGTGCTCTGAAGCTGCACCTCCTCGCTGCACGTGAGCTCGAGACGGAACGAAGAGCCAATTTTGAGCGTTGTAATCTTTCTTTTGTCTTACAGATACTCGGTCGGAGGAATGCCCAAGAAAGGCGGGAAGAGAATGACGACCGAACAGATGGTTCGGGTCCTCATGAAGGAGATGACGGAGCTGAAGAAGTGGGTGGCGGAGAGAGACAGGGAAGGGGGGCCGGAGCGTCCGTCGGCTGGAGCAGCTCCGGGAGGAAGAGCCAAGAGGCCAAGGAGGGGACCAGCTGGGGGAGACGCCCCGGTTCCCTGTACCCCGCTCGAAGCGCCAACCCCAGTACCAGTGGAGGGGAATCCGATTCCTGTGGTGGTCACCCCGGTGTCCAACAAGGATATGCCGCCCGAGCTGGCAGCACAACTTGCAGCGTGGTTGGGCGACAGTAGTGAGGGCGCCACGGCTGCCGAGGCCCAGGCGCTGATGAAGCAATTACGCGAGAAACGGGATGCAGCCAAGGCGTCCGCGCCGGTTGCAGTTGTTGACAAGCCGCAAGGGACGATTGCGACCGCAGATGCAGCGTCCGGTGCAGGTAAGCGGCCATTGCCGATTGCAAGGGATGAGTCAGCACCCTCTCGTAGAGAAAGGTTGGGTCAACATGTGCCTTTGGCAATTAAGGAGAAGATTTGGGCGGGGGAGTACGTGAACATCTTCTCGTTGCTTGTTGATCATTATGAGGTGGAGCATGTTAAGGGTCAGAAAGATCTTATGCATCCGAGTGTTTGGCGCGCAAAAATGGCCGCCTTTAAAGTAAATGAGACTATCGGCAATTGGGGCAATGCATGGGGAATTTTTACGTCAATCTTGGGGGAACGTAGGCCCGAGTTGCTTTCCGAGTTGCCGACCTATCAGTCAAGAATCATGGGGTACTCGACATCACACCAGGGTAACCATTGGTTCTGCTACGATAATCTTTTTAGAAAGGCAAAAGAGCATAATAAAAGCTTAACCTGGGATTGTTATGATTCTTTGACATGGGATAAAATGAAGGAGACAGGTATGTTGAAAATGCCATTGGTAGGAAGTAATGTTGGCGAATCCTCCCGCCATTATGGGGGGACGCCCTTTCGGTCAGGTACGAGTACCGACGATTACTCGAGACCTGCCGGCAATACAGGAAAAAGGGGGTTCTGCTTCAATTTCAACAAAGGTAAATGTACCAGGCCCCAGGGATCGTGTAAATTTAAACATGAATGTAGTGGGTGCGGGTCGTCCCATCCTGAGTCCACGTGCAGAGCCAAAACGGGTGATAACGGGGGGAGAGGAGGCGCCAAACAGGTCTAACGTAGTCCGAGGGGCGCCTTTACCTACCCCGATTGATACCCTGGCGATGATTCCCTGGCTCAGTGAATACCCGGATCGTACTTCTGCTGGGGTGCTGCGGAACGGATTTTCGAATGGTTTCCGCATCCCGGTAGGGGACTTTCAGGGCGTGGAGAAGTGTAAAAATCAAATTTCCGTCCTACAACATACGACCGTGGTTCAGGAAAAGATCCGGAAAGAGGTTACTCGAGGTCGGGTCGCCGGCCCATTTAGTGTACCCCCGGTACAGAATTTTGTTTGTTCTCCTTTAGGGGTGGTCCCCAAGAAGGACCCGGGTGAGTTTCGGCTGATTCATAATTTGTCAGCTCCACGTGGTCTTTCTGTAAACGATGCAATAGACCCAGAAGTGTGTTCGGTGCGGTACGCATCCTTCGATGAGGCCGTAGCCATTTTGAATCGCCTGGGGCCCGGGGCGCTGATGGCGAAGTCAGATATCGAGTCAGCGTTCCGGTTGCTCCCGGTACACCCGGACGATCAGCGTCTCCTAGGTTTTATGTTTCAGGGTTATTATTACATGGATAAGTGTATGCCGATGGGGTGCTCTATATCTTGTGCTTATTTCGAGAAATTCAGTAGTTTTCTGCAATGGGTCTTCACAAAGAAGACGGGTTTCCAACATGTAATGCATTACCTTGATGATTTTCTGTTCCTTGGGGCAGCCGGGGATCTCGAATGTGGCCGGGCCTTGGCCGAATTTTGTGTATTAATGAAGCAGTTTGGTGTGCCATTGGCACCAGGTAAGACGGTGGGTCCTGCGACTTGCCTCGAGTTTCTGGGGATCGAGTTAGACTCCAGAGAAGGTTGTTTTCGTTTGCCACCTGACAAAGTGTGGAAGTTCAGGGCAGCCCTGCAAGTGTGTCTAAATGGATCTAAAGTTACGCTGCATCAGTTACAGCAGTTGGTGGGACAGTTGAATTTTGCCCTGAGAGTTATACCGATGGCCCGCCCCTTTTCTCGTTCAATTGCCCAAGCTATGGTCGGCCTAAAGGAGGGCCATCATCGCACGAGACTATCGGCTGAGGTCCGCCAGGACGTGCGTATTTGGTTAGCATTTCTGGCGGACTTTAATGGTCGAGTCATCTGGAACAAACCAGCCGTATCCTCTGAAGAGCTGGGGCTATGGACAGATGCAGCAGGTAGCATAGGTTTTGGTGCCATCTTCGGCACAAAATGGTCGGCACAAAGGTGGCCGACATGGTGGCATGACAATGGTCTGACAAGTAATATTGCTTTCCTGGAACTTTTTCCCATTTTGGTGGCCCTGAGAACCTGGCCAGAAGGGTTCAAAGATCACTCTGTGATATTTTGGTCTGACAATATGACCGTGGTCGAGTGCATCAATAGTCAGGCAGCACGATGTAAACTGATTTTAAGACTGCTCAAAGAAATTGTTTTACTGTGTATGCAACTGAATGTGCTGTTCAGAGCAAAACATGTCCATGGGGTACTGAATCAGGCGGCTGATGCACTGTCTCGTTTTCATATGCAGGCTTTCTCGGGTTTCCTTCCCTCAGCGGACCCAGAGCCGGCACCCTTCCCCGAAGCTCTCTGGTCTCTCGGTGCCCCGAACTTCGTCACCTCATGGGAGAGAGTCTAGCACCACGGACGAGAAAAGCATATGAAGGGGCGTTTAGGTCCTATTTAGCCTTTTTGGGGACTGATAGAGAGAGGCTTTGGGGCCACGAGGAAGGGGTAGTGAATTTTCTGATGTCCTTACGTAGGGCCGGGAAATCTGTGGCTACGGCCCAGAGGCATCGTGCTGCTATTTCCTTTGTTGCCAGGGCTCATAGTATCCAGGACCCGACAGCGTCTTTCGTTGTACAGAAAGCGCTGCGTGGGTGGCAACGCCTTGAGGGTCGCAGGGTAGATGTGAGGCGCCCGATAGGCTTGGATAGGTTGGCCCAGTTGTTGGCTACACTCCCTGCCACATGTTCATCTCAGTTTGAGGCGGTGTTGTTCCGAGCCGCTTTTACGCTAGCATTCCACGGGGCGATGCGAGTAAGCGAACTGGTGGCAAGGAACAAACAGGATGTGGCGGGGGGTTTGTGCCAAGAACACGTTCAGATCAGAGGGGAGGCAATGACGGTCTCCTTTGTCAGGTCCAAGACCGATCAAGACGGGATGGGTGACTGCATAATCATACGCAGGATTCCCGGGTCCTCCATGTGCCCGGTAAAGTGTTTAGAAGATTACCTAGCACGAAGGGTGGCATTATGGGGGGGGACCTTGTTGAGACACGCGGACGCCACCCCACTGACGAAGTTTCAGTTTCAGCGGGTGCTTGCGATGTCAATTGCCGCTGCGGGCTTGAACCCGGGCGAGTTTGGGACCCATTCCTTTCGGATAGGGGCTGCTACGGAAGCTACAGCCAGGGGTCTTAATGTTGAACAAGTGAAACGAGTGGGGCGTTGGTCCTCCAATTGTTATAAGAGGTATGTGCGGTTGCACATGTTGTAAAGCTGTAATGACGTACTCACGCCTCTTGTTTTTGTTTGGTTTTCAGTTGCGCAAGCCTACGAGGCGGGGCGGACTATGCAGTCGACCCAACACCGGGCCAGCGGTCAGACATCACCGGCTGTGAAAAAGGAGGTGTGGGTCATGGGCCACTCATACGTGAGGCGTGCCGCGGACGTATTCAAAGCAGGTGACATGATTCACGTAGCTGGGGAATACGGGTACAGGGTGTCCTTCTACGGAAGAGGCGGTCTCTGTATTGACCAGTTTCAAGCATATTTTGAGGATTTGTTAGGGCGGACGAGGTCACCGCCGTTTATAGTCATAGTGCATTTAGGGGGCAATGATTTGGTCACCACCGGTAGACGACTTCTCCTGGAGGCAATGCTTTCCACTGTAAGTTGGTTGGCGAGGAGAGTTCCGGGGTGCACAATTGCGTGGTCCCATATGATCCCACGAAAGGTGTGGCGGGGGGCCATTTCTATTCCTGCTTTGAATCAGTCTGTTAGAAAGCTTAATAACAAAGTGAGTAGGTTGTTCCGTTCCGGGACATTGCATTCTATTTCGCATGGCTGTATTAATGACGACAGTATGTATTCGGGGGATGGTGTGCATTTGTCTCGGGTGGGGAATGAGTTACTCATAGGAGACTTCTTAGCATGGTTAAAAACATTAAAGCATGACCTTTAGGTAGGAGCTTGTGGGGGGTCCGGATAGCCGGTCAACTATCCGGACCTGTGGCGGTAAGGTCATGATCGGTGAGCAGTAATTGGAAGATCCCTATGAGTGGGCGTCACCCAACACGGATGGGAGCGCTCGGGAGAGGTGGCCTTTGGCCCCTCAACGGGGAGGCGGTCCTGTCTAAGGAGAGGCCGCCGGAAGGAAAGGAAAGGCGGTCAAGGCCCCTTCCTGTGTAGGAGGGGTTACAGCCCCCTCCTGGGGAATTTCCCGGGGCCAGTGACGTCTGCGACGGCAGATGTGGTAAGTTGTGTGGGGTTTGGGGGGAGGTCTACGCTACCTTCTAGATCTCACACGAGTCCTCGAACGACCTTTAAGTGGCGTCGAGTTTATTGGGGCCCCCGTCAAGTCAAGGGAAATTGGTAGTTGCACTTGGGGTACGCCTCAGTGCTGTCGCCCCTCCCAAGTGGGGGGGGTATTTCTGGTTAGGGATCTTGACACCGGTTACGACCTTGCCGTTGGCCCTTAAACGTTAGGATGTACAATTTCATTATTTCAAGAAAATGTTTTGTAGGTTGTTAGTTCGGCTAGGAGAACCTCTGTATTAGAGAATCTGTTAAGGTTAGCCAAACATCGCAATGTGGTTTTGAAATTGTACATTAATATGAAACTGTTTAACGTTTAATTTTTTGTTTTAATAAATACGGCCGGGGAGGGTCACTCCCTCCCTCTTCCAAAAACTTCAAGAACTGTTTCCGGTTTCCCTCCTTTGGGGATTGTGTTGAGAGGGGGTGGCGGGTATCTCAGCCATATAGATTTATGCTGTAGCACTTCCTTATAGTTCTGCACTTTTACATTCTCGATACACTAGTTATACATTCATTCATTCA
>NW_028244181.1:0-55876 GCF_964263255.1 Lissotriton vulgaris | reverse complement strand
TTGGGTTCATAGTTCTAAGTTTGAAAGAGTCAAGTGTTCTATCAAGAAGGACCAGTACCATGTAAGGTTTATTTAAAGGTGAAGACTCAGAGTTGTACGTTTTCCAAAGAAAAGGAACCGCTTGGGTTTTTCATGAAGCCCTCACCCACCGACCTAGTCAGTGGCATGCTTCATCATCGGCCCCACCACAGTGACACCGAATGTGTCCCGGGTGTGCTGCGACGCCAGATGTTACTGCGGAGCTGGTAGTCTTACTGAGTGTGCAGTGAAAAGGTGAAGGAAGTGAAAGTTAAAATGCCATACAGGAAGTCCCAGTACCCGAGGGATCAATTAAATTTAATTTCTGGGCCCCTGTTAGCGGTTAAAAGGCAAGCGGATGCAGTGGAGTTACTAGTGAACTACTGCATCCTGTGTGGTCGACATGTTTCAGCCAGGCCTCTTTATTAAAACCGGCTTTCCTCAGGACCAAATGATATGTGAAGAAGTGCAAAGTAAACTATGAAACTAAATTATAGTGATTTTGTTAACTGATAACAATGTGTCGCACGCCCTAAAGTGCGTATATGTGTTAGAGGGGGATTCCCTCTGGTATTGCTACACAAAACATATAGGACAAGGACAAACGTACAGGGGAGAGTCATATTTAGTATTTAAAATAATGTTACGAATCATTCAATGCAATGATGCCGACTTATTAGGTGGGTGTCCGAGATTTAAGACGGCAGCGATGTGGCAGGAAAATATGCCAGAAAGGGGCGTGATAATTCTACGCCGATATTATTCGGAAGTGGTGGTGGGCTAAAACAGTGAAATGGTAACCAAGTGAGGCACAATTTGGTGAAACATTTTATCCTCACATAGGCTTTTTCTGTTGAAGCCTTCTTGGGTCACCTGGCAGAGATAGAGACCCTAGGAAAAATATATATTTTATCAAACAACCTGCAAGGGAAGAGAGTTGATGTGGCTTACCCCTGTTTTGGAGCTTGATTGGATGTGGTCTTACTCATGGTAATGCCGATCTAGATCCTCCTTGGAACCTACGTCCTTCTGCAGTGCCCGATACAAAGGTAATGGGCCTTGGATGTTGGTTATGTAGACTGTGCTTTGACCGGATCGGTTCTACCTGTAATGTAGTAGAGATAGAAGAAGGTGCATGCTTGCGCTTTCGCTGAGTCATTCGCCGCTTATCACACATAGGTGTGGGGTTAGTGGGTGTTCGCAATGCGCATGTGTGTCAAAGTGGTAGTGGCCGGGCATGCGCAGTGCTTGTCCCTTTTGTGTTGTACATGAGGAGTCCACGTTGGGGGATTACCTCACGGGATCAAGGTTTATTAAAGTTAAAGGTTGTGTGAGTTAAAGGAATTACAGTTCGAGCGCATAGAGTGGACTGGGAACACTAAAGTTAAGGAGAAGTCGGAGTCCATAATTAGGAATGATTTAAAGAGTTCCAAGGTATGGAATTGTTGAGGCCATGGGTATGGGTGGAGAGACGGTATATCCAGCGTTGCTCTTTGCTGAACAGGTCCATTTCGTTTCTGTCTGTCAACTTCAACTGTTCAATCACAGTCCAGTTGAAGTCGTTGGGAGTGTGGTTATGTGTGAGGAAATGATTAGTGTGAATTTGCTCACATTTTTGCCACATCTGATGGTGCTTCTGTGTTCGGACATTCTCGTTTTCACTTTGCATGTGGTCATGCCCACGTATCTGAGACCACACACGCAGGTGATTAGATATACGAGATTGGCAGAGTTGCAGTTTGTGAATTGACGTTGGGTCCAGACTTTACCCGGTTCAAGTGACAGTGTTTTGGACGATGAAGTTAAGTGACACACGCTGCAATCATTGCATGGTTGATGGCCAACGAGTTTAGGCAGTCCCCAAGCATTCAGGATTGTGTTGCATTTTGGGGTGTTTGGCGATCTGGGCCTGGTGGAGACCAATTGGTCCCTGAAGTTTTTGCTTCTCTTGTAGGCAAATCTTGGTTTTTCCCAGTTCCTTGTGCCCGAGTTAATAATTTTCCAGTTCTTTTGGATTATTCTCGACACCTGGGTGGACGCTGTGTTTTATGTAGTGACACAAGTGAGTACTGGGTCTTCCGGAGGTTTGACGATGTTTTCAAGGAGGGCCTCTCTATTCTGGTATCTGGCCCTTTTCTTTGTTTTCTGTATGATCCTTTTGGGGTATCCTCTTTCAAAAAGTTTATCAGCTAGGTCTTGGGACTGTTTTTTGAAGTCTGATAATTCACTGCAGTTACGCCGTAGATGTAAAAATTGTCCGTACGGCAGGTTTTCCCTCAGAGCTCGAGGGTGGAAACTTTCGAAGTGCAGGAGAGAGTTTCTTGCTGTTGGTTTGAAGAAAGTGGTGGTTTTCAGGCCTCCTTCTTCCGCCTTGATGAGTAAATCAAGGAAGGAAAGTTCAGATTTGCTGTGGGTGCAGGTGAATTTTAGGTAAGGATCACAATTGTTAACCCAGATGAGGAAAGAATTTAGTGAGTCTTGGTCACCTTCCCAGATGATGAGGATATCGTCTATGTAACAACGCCATAGCTTGATCTTTATCTGGTATGGGTTGGTGGCGGTTTGGATGAATGTGTGTTCAAAATGATGAACGTATAGACCTGCCACGCTAGGCGCGAAAACACTCCCCATCGAGGTTCCGTTGGTCTGTAAGTAAAACTTCCCTTCATACTCAAAGTAGTTCTCCTTCAAAGCTAAGGTGGCACAGTCCATAATGAAGCTCACCGGAGTTTGGTATGTCCAGTTGGTACCTAGTAGAACGTCCCGAAGGACCCCCAGAGTGGCGTCTTGCGGCAAACTGGTGTATAGGCTCTCGACGTTTAATCCCACCAGGATTTGACTGGAAGGATCAAAGGTGATATCTTTGATGATAGACAAGAGGTGCTTAGTGTCCTTTATGTATGATGGCGTGCATTGTACCAAGGGATTAAGGAAGAAATCACAGAACCGTGATAGAGGTTCTAGGAGGGATTGTATCCCAGACACGATGGGTCTCCCTGGTGGAGGGCTGATACAGCCTCCCTCACCTATGCTTTACACTGGGCCCAGGGGAGAATAGGTGCCCAGGGTCTTCAGGATTTCCTACCCAGCGGGGTCAAGACAAGTAACCAAAGTAAGGATGGGTGGTGAATCAATAAGGAGCGTCCCTAGGCTGGGAGGTCTACCCTCTGACTATCCTACACTCCACCTTCCGCTACAGCCTGTCCTCCAGCCAGCCCACTCTGCAAGACAAAATGGCTGACCAGCATTCCGCCTTTTATAGGCTGACCCTCAGAGGTCCAGAAGGGACCAGAAGGTTCTGGAATGCCCTACTCTATCCTATGGGACAGGTTCTAGGAATGACAGTTGGGACAGCTGGTAGCCACCATTTTGTGACTCCATAGAAATTCCTGTCAGGAAAGGCCTCTAGGCCTGAGGTGAAAAATTATGAGGGTGAAAGAACACCTATCCCCCTTGACCAACACCTTGAAAAATCTAGTGGACACAAAAATAAATAATGGCATGAGGGGCAAAAAGGGGACAAAATAAATAATAAATTAGAGGGAC
This sequence comes from Lissotriton vulgaris, assembly GCF_964263255.1. NCBI lineage: Eukaryota > Metazoa > Chordata > Amphibia > Caudata > Salamandridae > Lissotriton > Lissotriton vulgaris. Next base: position 52,312 of record NW_028244181.1, on the reverse strand, counting down.
TACGCAAAAGGCCAGACAGGTCTAACACGCGTCCCCCCCAGCTGAAAGTGGGGAGAGCTACCCAACCCCTTGGGAGTCCTCATCACTAAGGCGGAAATACCTGGAAAGACTGTCTGCATTGGCGTGGTCCACTCCAGGTCGATGTTCCACCCGGAAGTCCATTCCCTGTAGGGAGATGGACCACCTCAACAGCTTGGGATTCTCCCTCTTCATCTGCATTAGCCAACGAAGGGGGCGGTGGTCAGTCTGAACCAGGAAGTGCGAGCCAAACAGGTATGGCCCCAGCTTCTTCAGAGCCCACACCACCGCAAAAGCTTCCCTCTCAATTGCACTCCACTTCTGTTCCCGGGGAAACAGTCTCCTGGATAAGAAGACTACAGGCTGATCCAGGCCCTCTTCATTCAGTTGCAATAACACTGCCCCAATGCCATGTTCTGATGTATCTGTCTGGACAATGAACTCCTTGGAGAAGTCTGGGGCCCTCAGGACCGGTGCTGCACACATTGCCTGCTTCAGTTTTTCAAAAGCTTGCTGACAAGCATTCGTCCAAACTACCCGTCGAGGTTGTTTCTTGGAGGTGAGCTCTGTGAGGGGTGCTACAATAGTGCCATACCTCTTCACAAAGCGACGGTAGTAGCCTGTGAGGCCCAGGAAAGCTCGGACCTTAGTCTGTGTCTTGGGGGGTTCCCAGGCCATGATTGCCTCAATCTTTGCCTGTAGGGGCTGCACTGTCCCCCTACCCACCAAGTGTCCAAGGTACACAACCGACCCCTGCCCAATCTGGCATTTGCTGGCCTTGATTGTCAATCCAGCTTGTTTCAGGGCCTGGAGAACTGCTTGCAAATGTTGCAAATGGTCCTCCCAACTACTACTGAAGACAGCAATGTCATCCAGGTAAGCAGCGGAGAAACCCTCCATTCCAGAGAGGACCTGATTCACCAGCCGCTGAAATATGGCGGGGGCATTTTTGAGCCCAAAGGGCATCACACAAAATTGGAAGTGTCCCTCAGGCGTGGAGAAGGCTGACCTTTCCTTTGCTCCATCTATCAAGGAGATCTGCCAGTACCCTGAAGTGAGGTCAAAGGTACTTAGGTATTGGGCAGCTCCTAACCGGTCAATTAATTCATCCGCCCTAGGGATCGGATGAGCATCAGTCTTTGTAACTGAATTCAGTCCCCAGTAATCCACACAGAACCTCAGTTCTGGTGTGGTGCCTGGTGGAGCGGCTTTTGGCACTAGCACCACCAGACTGGACCAAGGGCTGTTAGAAGGTTCTATAACTCCCAGCTCTAGCATCTTGGCAACCTCTCCATGGATGCTAGCCTTCACCTTGTCGGACAGCTGGTAGGTCTTCGACTTCACTGGTGGGCTGTCCCCTGTGTCCACATCATGGGTACACAGGTGAGTCCTTCCCGGGACAAGGGAGAACAACGTAGAGTACTGCTCCAGTATCTGGCGACAGTCCTCCCGCTGTTCAGGAGTTAGAGTGGGAGAGAGATTCACTCCCTCCACTGACCCATCCTTCTCTTGAGACGAGAACAAGTCTGGGAGAGGTTCGCTTTCCGCTTCCGCTTCCGGCTCCATCACCCACACTTTCTGGCTAGGCTCCAATTCCACCTGGTGAGCATTGTGGTCATACCACTCTTTCATGACTGCCTGGCTGGCCTCCAAGTTGTCAGAAGCTTGCTTCCACAACTTCGCCATTTGGCTCCTGAAGGCCAGCATGTAGCTCACCACATCCTGGGGGGGTTTCCTGGGAGACTTCTCCCAACCATCCTTCACCAGGCTGAGAGGACCGCGTACAGGGTGCCCATACAGAAGTTCAAAGGGGCTGAAGCCCACTCCCTTCTGTGGCACCTCCCTATAGGAGAATAGCAAACAGGGTAGGAGGACATCCCATTTCCTCCGCAGGCTTTCAGGCAGACTTCTGATCATGCCCTTCAAGGTTTTGTTGAACCTCTCAACCAGTCCATTAGACTGGGGGTGATAGGGAGTGGTGAACCGGTAGGTCACTCCACACTCCTTCCACATTGCCCGCATGTAAGCTGACATAAAGTTGGTCCCCCTGTCAGACACAACTTCTTTGGAGAAACCCATTCGGGTAAAGATCCCCATTAGGGCTCTAGCCACCATGGGTGCAGTGACTGTCCTCAGAGGAATTGCCTCTGGGTACTGTGTGGCATGATCCACCAGAACCAGGATGAACCTGTGACCAGCTGTTGTTGGTGGATCTAAAGGCCCTACAATGTCAATGCCCACCCTTTCAAAGGGGGTGCTAACGACTGGAAGTGGTTCCAGGGGAGCCTTCAGCTTCACCCCTGTTTTCCCACTGGCCTGGCAGGATACACATGTCCGACAGTAAGTGTTGGACGCCACTTTCATCTGAGGCCAGTAAAAGTGGAGGACAAGCCGAGCAAAGGTCTTGTCCTGACCTAAGTGTCCTGCCAAGGGTATAGCATGAGCCAATTCCAGCAGAAAGGCTCAGTATTGTTGCGGGACTACCAAGGCCCTTGATGAACCAGGTAAGGGTACCTTGGCCTCACTGTAGAGGAGTCCATCCTCCCAGTAAATATGGTAGTGTCCCGTAACATCACCTGCTGCCTGGGCTTCAGCCTGTCGCCTCAGTCCCTCAAGGGTAGGGCACTACCTCTGCCCCTTACAGAATTCCTCTCTGGTAGGTCCTCCCTCCACATGCCACTCAGCAGGGATGGGTAAATCCTCCAGAGAGTCTACTTCCCCCTCCACGAACTCCTGGTCCACCACCGCAGGTGGCCGATCTGTCACATGGGGTGTGGAAGCCGAAGCAGGCTCTTCCTGTTTTCGGGTCTGTCCCTTTTTGGCAGCGGGTTGGGCCATTGTTCCAGGCTCCAACCCAGGCGAACTCCCTCTCCGGGCAGTCGCAGACCGTGTGCTCACACAGGCCCAGTCAGGTGTACCCAGCATCGCAGAGTGCGTCCGGTATTCCACCTCTCTCCAAGCGTTGTGCTCCATATCATTCCCCAGCAGACAATCAACTGTCAAGGCAGGGCTTACGGCAACTCGAAGTGAACCTGCAACCCCTTCCCACTTAAAGGGAAACTCAGCCACTGGATAGTGGCCCATTCTGCCGTCAGCCATCGCGGCGGGGTGGAGTACATGGGGGACCACCTGCTCTGGAGACACCAGTTGACTTCTCACCATAGTCATACTGGCTCCTGTATCTCTCAGAGCCTCCCCTCTATGGCCATTGATGGTGACCCATTGCCCATACTTAGCAGTATTTGGGGGCACCTGGATCTTAGGAACCATCTCCCGTTCTCCCAGGGACACTAAGGTGACACCCGCCCACTCACCCCCCTTATCTAAGGGCAACTCCTCCCCGAGCGCTATACTAGCTACTCCCAGTGGTTTTCCTCTGGTGGGAGGGGGTGGTCTCTTTGGGCATCTGACATCTCCCTTATAATGTCCAACACCACCACACTCAAAACAGTGGGGAACCCTTGGCTTCTGGCTTTGGCCAGGATTAGGGTTTCTGGGCGGGTTTGCCTGTTCCCTTTACTTGGAAATTGTTTTGGGGACCTTTAGAGAACTCCCTCTTTTTATCTCCCCCCTCCTTCTTCTGGGGGGCACCCTGTCCGGCCTTTTGGGAATCCCCTCCAGTCCCATTTGAGGACACCCGGGTACTTGCCCAGATGTCCGCCTCCTCTGCAAGCTTCCGGGGATTGGTCAGCTTGCTGTCCACCAGGTGTTTGCGCAGCTCGGGAAAACAGTTCTCAAGGAGGTGCTCTTTCAAAAATAGATCATACAACCCCTCATAATCCTTCACCTCACTGCCCTGGACCCAGCCCTCCAAGGCCTTTCTTGCTTAATCAAGGAAGTCCACCCAGTTCTGGGTGCTTAACTTGTGGCTCCCCCTGAACTTCTGGTGATATTTCTCAGGGGTAAGCCCAAACTTCCTTACCAATGCTAGCTTCATGGTGGGGTAGTTGGTTTGCTCCTCTGGTTCCAGGGCCAGCAAGGTGTCCCGACCAGCAGGAGGCATGTACTTATACAAACCACCCCCCCAGTGCTTCTCCTGCACCCCATGAGCTCTTAAGGAGACCTCATAGGCAGCCAACCACTTGGCTATGTCATCTCCCTGACTAAAGCTAGCAATGAGGTCTTTTGGCAAATAGGGTCTGGACTCCCTGGCTATTTCTTTGGATTCGCTGCCACCATTCATTACAGGAGAGGACCCCTGTCGCAGGTTCTGGAGTTCTAACTCTTTCAACCTAAACTCATGAGCCATCCTCCGCTCCTCCTTCTCCTGCTCCAGCTTAGCCAACTCCCATTTTAATTGTCTCATTTCCCTCCTGTCAGTGAGCTCGGCTTCGGTCAGGCTTCCCCCGGAGACACTACTGCCCCTCCTGGAGTAGGACACTGGTCCTGGGAGTAGGTTTTCCCCCTCTGAGTGGAATAATCCTTCTATCTCCACAACCGTGTCCCGGTCTGTCCCTTCATCCTCCTCCTTCCCTTCTTTGTGTGCTTCCACCCAAGCCCTTAGACTGGTTTGGAGTTCCCCCTTCCTGGCACCATGCTTAAAAAATACCCCCATTTGTTGGAAGAAATTTTTCAGCTGAGCCACAGAATAGGTGTCTAGTTTCTCTAGTGCAAACTCCATTTTTCAACAAGCAATACCAAGTTATACACACAAGGAAATTTGAGTTGCAAGGGCAACCTGAAGCTACCTCCACCCCACCACCAGGAACAAATTTGGAAAAACAAAAGTAAAAATTAGGAGGGACGCTAGGAGAAAACTCCTGGTGTAGGCTAGTGAATTACGCTCAATTACTACTGAGTAGCTGCAACCACAGTCAGGATCCCACCGCTGCCACCAACTTGTTGGAACCTAAATATGTCAGGTCACCTAGGGTAGCCTGGCCTAGGGTAAGACACTATCAATAGAGGCACTTGTGTTAAGGTCGCAAGCCACCCAGCAGTAATCCAACGCAATAACACTCAAAAATGACGCTACACCAATGTTTGGAAAAATACGAGCTTGTTTATAAAAATAATCTTTGCTCTCTTGTCTTTAGAATTCCCAGCTTAGTATGGTACATTTTGTCAGGAAAAATAATAATACTCTTAAAGTTGCCAAATCATGTCATTAAACAGTTCTTTTAACTTAACAGCACATTACATTTAGTCAGGAATTTAATAACCTCCTCAAAGTTATCAGTACAATCCCCCTACTTGGCTTGTCACCTTTGCATCACAGAACAGTAGTTCCCATGTAACAGAGTCTGTACTCCTCTAGGAAAGGTTTCACATTTCCTCCCTCTCCACTACTGACGACAAGAAGATCTGGCTATTCCTTGAAATTTCCCCCAGACCTAGACTGGCTCTCCTGGAGAAATGACCCACTGAAGGCAATGAGCCGATCTGGGTATTCAAGATAAAACAAACATTCAATGTAGACCCTTCAGGGATTCCTCAAGGGCACTGCACACTTTGGGTCAGATTCTCTGTTTAAGTACTTGTTATGTCTCGCTTCCCTGCCCTTGTTTTGATTTCCTTAAGAGGACCACTTCCCCCCTCTGAACCTTCTCCTTACTTGTGGTTAATACTGCTGGCTGGGATCTTGATACACCAGAGGTGGGGGGGGGAAATCGGCAAGAAAAAGGAGCTGAATGACATTAAGGCTCACCAGCCTTTAGGGGCTCCTCAGCTCTCCCCTCCCGCTCACGCCAGCTCCTCCTTGTGGCGCTCGAGCAGGGGAAAGAAGATACCGCAATGCTCCGAAAGCCGCTGCTGGGCTCCCGGCGCTTCCCCGTCCGGTCCCGCCTCCACCTTCCTCAAGGGAAGCGGCGCGACCGGGCATGCCCGGGAGAACAGCGGCTCAGGTTGGAGTCTGCTCGGCTCTCTGGGACTGCCTCCTCCGGTCCCGCCCCCACGCGCCAGCTGACGCGTTCCTTCGGCAGGGCCGGAGCTGACTCGAAACCGGGAAAGAGAGAGGGCACTTCTCTTCACAATATCACCGCCGCAGCCACCGGATACAGAGCTATGTAGGCAGGCTAAACCAAGCGACCAGTGCACTCTGTGGCGCCTCGCTAGATAAAAGTTCCCAGCCTCACTCCAGTCGATCCAACTTCTCCTCAGCAAAGGACTTCCCCAGGTAACGGGAAAGGGGGGGAAATTGGTTTGTCTTTGAGGTCTGTTGACTCCTCTCCTGCTCACAGTTCCTTTAACTACTGAAGGGAGTATCCAGGAGTCACTTCCCTCCAATTCCGCCCTAAAGTCTCTTTTCCTACTGGGCAGGGGGCTTTCCTCAGGTACAGCCTCCCTCACCTACGCTGTACACTGGGCCCAGGGGAGAATTGGTGCCCAGGGTCTTCAGGATTTCCTACCCAGCGGGGTCAAGACAAGTACCCAAAGGAAGGATGGGTGGTGAATCAATAAGGAGCGTCCCTAGACAGGGAGGTCAACCCTCTGACTATCCTACCCTCCACCTTCCGCTACAGCCTGTCCTCCAGCCAGCCCACTCTGCAAGACAAAATGGCTGACCAGCATTCCACCTTTCATAGGCTGACCCTCAGAGGTCCAGAAGGGACCAGAAGGTTCTGGAATGCCCTACTCTATCCTATGGGACAGGTTCTAGGTATGACAGTTGGGACAGTTGGTAGCCACCATTTTGTGACTCCATCGAAATTCCTGTCAGGAAAGGCCTCTAGGCCTGAGGTGAAAAATTATGAGGGTGAAAGAAAACCTATCCCCCTTGACCAACACCTTGAAAAATCTAGTGGACACAAAAATAAATAAAGGCTTGAGGGGCAAAAAGGGGACAAAATAAATAATAAATTAGACGGACTACACAAAAGGCCAGACAGGTCTAACAATTCCTAATTATGGACTCCGACTTCTCCTTAACTTTAGTGTTCCCAGTCCACTCTATGCGCTCCAACTGTAATTACTTTAACTCACACAACCTTTAACTTTAATAAACCTTGATCCCGTGAGGTAATCCCCCAACGTGGACTCCTCATGTACAAGACAAAAGGGACAAGCACTGCGCATGCCCGGCCACTACCACTTTGGCACACATGCGCATTGCGAACACCCACTAACCACACACCTATGTGTGATAAGCGGCGTATGACTCAGCGAAAGCGCAAGCATGCACCTTCTTCTATTTCTACTACATTACAGGTAGAACCAATCCGGTCAAAGCACAGCCTACATAACCAACGTCCAAGGCCCATTACCTTTGTATCGGGCACCGCAGAAGGACGTAGGTTCCAAGGAGGATCTAGATCGGCATTACCGTGAGTAAGACCACATCCAATCAAGCTCCAAAACAGGGGTAAGCCCCATCAACTCTCTTCCCTTGCAGGTTGTTTGATAAAATATATATTTTCCCTAGGGTCTCTATCTCTGCCAGGTGACCCAAGAAGGCTTCAACAGAAAAAGCCTATGTGAGGATAAAATGTTTCACCAAATTGTGCCTCACTTGGTTACCATTTCGCTGTTTAAGCCCACCACCACTTCCGAATAATATCGGTGTAGAATTATCACGCCCCTTTCTGGCATATTTTCCTGCCACATCGCTGCCGTCTTAAATCTCGGACACCCACCTAATAAGTCTGCATCATTGCATTGAATGATTCGTAACATTATTTTAAATACTAAATATGACTCTCCCCTGTACGTTTGTCCTTGTCCTATATGTTTTGTGTAGCAATACCATAGGGAATCCCCCTCTAACACATATATGCACTTTAGGGCGTGCAACACATTGTTATCAGTTAACACAATCACTATAATTTAGTTTCATAGTTTACTTTGCACTTCTTCACATATCAGTTGGTCCTGAGGAAAGCCAGTTTTAATAAAGAGGCCTGGCTGAAACATGCCGACCACACAGGATGCAGGAGTTCACTAGTAACTCCACCGCATTCGCTTGCCTTTTAACCGCTAACAGGGGCCCAGAAATTAAATTTAATTGATCCCTCGGGTACTGGGACTTCCTGTGTGGCATTTTAACTTTCACTTCCTTCACCTTTTCACTGCACACTCAGTAAGAATACCTGCTCCGCAGTAACATCTGGCGTCGCAGCACACCCGGGACACATTCGGTGTCACTGTGGTGGGCCCGATGATGAAGCAGCCACCGACTAGGTCGGTGGGTGAGGGCTTCATGAAAAACCCAAGCGGTTCCTTTTCTTCGGAAAACGTACAACTCTGAGTCTTTACCTTTAAATAAACCTTACATGGTACTGGTCCTTCTTGATAGAACATTTAACCCCGGGGATTCGGACCAGCTTACCTGGTCCTCTCTCTCCTCTTGATCTATTGATGAAAGAGTCAAGTACCATGTCATAAGTAGTTTGTATTCCACCTCTCTGTGCAGCACGAGTTTAAAGTTTTTGCAGAGTGCCTGCCAGTGGGCAGTGCAAGATTTGTCTCCATAAAACTGGAGTAGCTCGTTTCCCCACACTATTTGGTAGAGCTATTTTGGTCTGTCTATCTCGTGCGTGAGAAATCCATAAATATTTGCTGTTCTGAAAAAAAAAACAATAAAACTATTTAAACATGCAAATACGCAGACCAGGAACGAGATTCGTAGTTTTCTCCCTCCATTCGTTTTCCAAACGTAGGACGTGAAAACACTTAAAGACCTTGGGACTCATTTATGAGCCCTTGCGTCACTATTGCACCACTGGTGCGGCACTTTTTGTGAGGCACCAGCAGTGTAAAAAATGCGCCTTGTTGCGCCACATTTACAAAGTGACGCATCTAGGTAGATGCGTCACTTTGTAAACCCCAGCGCTACATTATACCTGCGCCAGGTATAATGTATGCAGGGGGGGTTGCTCCCACGCAAGAAAGGGTAATAGAAGTGCCGCAGTGAAATGTACCAGATTACACTGCGCCACTTCTAGGACTCAAATGCGTCAAAATCTTACGCCTGCCTCACAGCAGGCTTAAGACTGACTCAAGCCCTTTCACATTGGGCTTGCCCATGTGAAAGGACACATTGCCCGGGTTGGGTCACTTTTGTGGCACACTCCAGCAATGCGTCACTTTCGCCCCATACAGATACTTCAGAAATACTGACGAATCTGTAACTCCTTGCGACATGATGCGTCATACAGTAAATATGGTGCATCAGGTATGTCGCAAGTAGTGCGCACTGAGAAGTGACGCATCGCCGCTTTCATGCAGCGATGCGTCATTTCTCATAAATGAGGCCTCTTATCTAGAGCCACAAGTATACCAAAAAATATAGTTTGCAAGCCCCTGGGCATGACCCCACTGTGACACAGATGTTTCCTTTGAGACAGATGATGTTTCCTGTGAGACAGATGTTTCCTTTGATACACATACAGACATTAAGCCTTCTGTTTTTGTCTAGGCACAGACCTTGCAACCACAGCTTATCTGAATTGCATGGCTAACCTCTAACTCTGTGTTTCAGTTGGAGCCTACTTCTGTGGGTAAAAGTAACATGACAAGAGTAAAGTTGATGTCCAGAAGTAACATTAGGAAGCAGGTGCTGGTCTGGTTTTGAATTTCTGAAACATCTCCCAGGTAAGAGTGGAGGAGTATTTTCCATTTCAAGGATTGTAACAAAGGACGGAGCCATGCAATTACGTTCGGTATCCCTTATGTTACAGATTAACTTGGGCTGTAACAGTATTGTTTTTCACCATTTGCCCTATTTTTCAAAAGGGTGCAGTGCCATATGTACCCTCATGTGGCCACATATTGTACAGCACCTGCAGAAGATATGGTAAATCCACCCAACCCTTAATGCATTGCATGCAGGACAACACTACAAGTACATTCAAATAGCTATGTCCACATTTCAAGCCAAATAACAGACTAACTTGTCCACCACCCAAATTAATTTCATATTCCCCCATTTCACAGCTAAACCTTTTTGGTTTTTAGTCCCGGAGTAGCGTGCTGCTCGCCTAGAAGCATTTCGACACCCCATCAGGGGTGGCAAGCGCTATATAAATACAAACCTTTTCTCTCCTCTATGTCTCCACTATCCTTCTCAATCCAAATAGTAGACTAACATATCCACCGCTCAAATACATTTCATATTATACTAATTTCACCACTAATCCTTTATGGGTTCCGCAGTAGCGTGCTACTAGCTGAAAAAGCGCTTCAGCGCCTCGTATGGGGAAGTAAGTGCTATATAAATGCAATTAAATAACAATAAGTGGCCAAAAGAGGTCCCATGGGACTTCTTTTGGCCACATATGATACTGCACCCTGCAACATGGCTAGGTAAAAAACATTGCCATTTATAATGGCAATACTCCAACTTTGCAGGGTGCAATACCATATGTAGGGCTGGTCACCCCACACACCGTGCGCACTCCCCGTAAGTGAGCCTGTTCCCGCCTAGTGCTGCCACAGCTCGCAGCTGTGCTCGGCCCTCGACCACCGGAGCTACTTCCGCCGCATTTGCATCTTGTACTCCTGCTAACCTCGCATTTTGCCTCCGTGTATCTCTGCTTTGCTATCCCCTCTTGTTGTGCTTTCTTCGCCGTGTGTGTATTTCCGCCGTGTGTGTATTTCCGCTGTGTTACCCTTCGCTGTTTACCCCTTGTCTGCTACGCCCTGTCCCTGCTGCGTTTCCCGCCACCTCCCCGCCGCTGCCCCCCCTGCGGCCCCGCCCCCGTCCCTCGCTCGTCCTTCCCATTCGCCCCCCCCGCTCCCGCCTCCCAGCTGACCCTCCCTCGCTCCGCCCCCCCACTCTCCACATATGGCAGAGTGGCAAACGCGCAGCGTTGACGCACAGCGGGCACGCCGACTGAGCGCCGAAGGTGCGCCAAAGGTAAGCCCGTCTGTGCCCGTCCGCGCCTGGACCGCGCCCAGTGCCAGGACCCCTGGCCCCCGCAGACCCCAGCCCGCCCGCCGTACGTACGACGCCGCCACCCTCAACGCACTCAACGTCGGCAGATTCCCGGGCTGCTACCGAGCCACCTCGAGACGCACCCACGGACCCTTCCACTGGAACTCCTGCAAGTTCACCTGCATCCGGACCTGCACTACTCCAGCACCAACCAAGACCAAGACGAGCAACAGCAGCAGCCACCTGAAGTGCATCCTGCTCAACACCCGCTCCGTCCACAGGCACGCCATCGCGATCTGGAACTTGCTCGACACCACAGCCCCAGACGTCGCTTTCCTCACAGAAACCTGGATGAACGCCTCCTCAGCGCCCGACATCGCCATCGCCATTCCAAACGGCTACAAGATCATCCGAAGGGACCGCATCAACCACACCGGAGGAGGCATCGCCATCGTCCACAGGAACACCATCCGCATCACGACCAACACCGACGACACCCTCGCAACCACCGAGCAACTGCACTTTCAGGTCCACATCAACCCCAAGACCACCCTCAGTGGCACCCTCATCTACAGACCCCCGGGACAAAGCACACAATTCAGCGAAGACATCGCCGACTTCATCAGCCCGCACGCCCTCTGCTCCGCCGACTACATCCTCCTCAACTTCCACCTGGAGAACAACAACGACCGCAACACCACCACCCTGCTGGACAACCTCGCCAACCTGGGACTCAAGCAGCTGGTCACCACCCCCACCCACTATGCCGGACACACACTCGACCCCGTCTTCTCATCCAGCAAGGACATCGCCTTCAGCCACGCCACCGGACTCCACTGGACGGACCACAGCTGCGTCCACTTCAGCTTCGGAAGGACCACGATCCACCACCACCAGCAACAGGTTGCACGCAGGAGCTTGAACAAGATCACAGCCGACCAGCTTGCGACCTCCCTGAGCATGAACCCTCCCACCAGCACAACGAACCCCAGCCAGGCGGCCACCAACCTCACGAAGTGGATCAGCGACTGCGCAGACAAACTCGCCCCCCTGAGGACCCCGCCTAGCAGACCCGGTAGCAAGAAAGCCCCATGGTTCACCGACGAACTCAAGAGCTCCAAGAAGAACCGCCGAGCCCTCGAGAGAACCTGGCGCAGAGACCCAACACCGGACAACATGACTGCCCTCAAGCTCGCCACCCGAAAACACCACCAACTCATCCACGCCACCAAGAAAACTGCATTCAAGGAACAACTGGACAACAACGCATACAACAGCAAGGAACTCTTCAACATCGTCAAAGAGCTCTCCAGCCCCAACGCCGGAAACAACGACATCACCCCTTCGCAAGACCTCTGCAACTCCCTCGCCTCCTACTTCCACAACAAGATCGCGGACATACACAACAGCTTCAGCACTCAACCGACGAACGCCACGAACGAACCACCGCCCCCCACCACCACCCTCCACGCCAGGACTCAGATCAGCACCGAAGACACCGTCCGCACAATGAACTCCATCCACTCCGGATCTCCGACCGATCCCTGCCCTCACCACGTCTTCAACAAGGCCGACGCTGTCATCGCACCCCACCTGCGGGACATCATCAACACCTCCTTCGACACCGCTACCTTCCCGGAGAGCTGGAAGCACGCCGAACTCAGCGCCCTACTCAAGAAGCCATCGGCCGACCCCACCGACCTCAAGAACTACCGCCCCATCTCGTTGCTCCCGTTTCCTGCAAAAGTCATCGAGAAGACCGTCAACAAGCAGCTGGCCGCCTTCCTCGAGACGAACGGATCCCTCAACCCCTCGCAGTCTGGCTTCCGGGCCAACCACAGCACCGAGACCGCCCTGATCGCAGCCACCGATGACATCCGAGCGCTGCTCGACAACGGAGAAACAGCGGCCCTCATCCTCCCCGACCTCTCCGCGGCCTTCGCCACTGTCTGCCACCGTACCCTAGTACAACGCCTCAGCAACGTCGGAGTCCAGGAGAAGGCACTGGAGTGGATCATCTCCTTCCTCGCCGGAAGGACACAGAGAGTCCGCCTCCCTCCGTTCAGATCCTCGCTCAGTCCAACCCTCTTCAAAGTCTACATGAGGCCCCTCGCAGACATCGCATGCCAGCACAACCTCAACATCATCTCCTACGCCGACGACACCCAGCTGATCCTCTCCCTCACCAATGACCCCGCCACCGCCAGAGCCAACCTTCACGAAGGGATGAAAGAGGTAGCCGAATGGATGAAGAACAGCCGCCTGAAACTGAACTCGGACAAGACGGAATTCCTCATCCTGGGATCCTCACCCGCCGCTTGGGATGACTCCTGGTGGCCCCCGCCCTAGGCAGCGCACCCAAACCAACAGACCACGCACGCAACCTGGGCTTCATCCTGGACTCCTCCCTCTCCATGTCCAGACAAGTCAACGCCGTCTCCTCGTCATGCTTTAACATCCTGCGCATGCTACGTAAGATCTTCCGGTGGATTCCCACCGAGACCAGGAAGACGTTCACCCAGGCCCTCTTCACCAGCCGTCTGGACTACGGCAACTCCCTCTACGCTGGAACCACCGCCAAACTCCAGAAGAGACTCCAGCGGATCCAGAATGCCTCAGCACGACTCATCCTGGACATCCCCCGTCGCAGCCACATCTCCGGACACCTGAGAGACTTGCACTGGCTCCCGGTCAACAAGAGAATCACCTTCCGTCTCCTCACCCACGCACACAAAGCCCTACACAACCAAGGCCCAGGATACCTCAACAGCCGCCTCAACTTCTACGCTCCCAAACTCCTGCTTCGATCGACCAGCCACGCCCTCGCCGCCATCCCCCGCATCCAAAGAGCCACCACAGGGGGACGGCCCTTCTCCTACCTCGCCGCCAAGACATGGAACTCCCTCCCCACCCACCTCCGCCTGACCCAGGACCACCTCACCTTCAGGAAGCAACTCAAGACCTGGCTGTTTGAGCAGTAGCGGTCCCCCCTCCCCCAGCGCCTTGAGACCCTCTGGGTAAGTAGTGCGCTATATAAATGCAATGATTGATTGATTGATTGATATGTGGCCCAAAAGAGGTTCCATGGGGTCTCTTTTGGCCACATATGGCACTGCACCCTGCAACATGGCTAGGTAAAAAACACTAGCATTTATAATGCCAGTAACTCAAAAAAATGCGAGACCGATTGCATTTCCAATGCAATAGGTCTCGCATTTGTCAAAGTTAGACATGTTGGCAGTGAAAATGACAATATTTTTTACTTTTGCTTTTTTATACCATTGGCAATAGTGCTATGCAAATATAATAACTCCACTGTTTTAAAAAAAAAGAACAAAAGTAAAAAACATTGTTAGTTTCAAGGCCAACAGCTCTAACTTTAACAAATGTGAGACCTATTGCATTGCTAATGCTTGTTCTGCTTTGTGTTGGTCATAGATCTTAACCCTAACTGCATCTCCCCATGGGTGGGTTGCTACTTAGCTCAGATCATGAGTGCAAAATGCTAAGCAGTGCATTCTTAGAATTGAAACCAGCTTGGGTCAGATCCCAAAATCCACAGTGTATGACAAAATCCCAAAATTGTTAATAAAGGTGTTTATGTTACAGCATACTCTACTCCTTCTGGTTGCAAAAAGCAAAGCCCTTTCTCTTCACTAAACAACGCACTCCTGCTGTTTTGGGAAAACCGACTAACTTAAGAGACCCTGCTATCAGTAGCGCCTGCTACTGAATCCGGGTGGGGGTTTGGTTGGGGGGTGTCGATGACGGTACTAAAATAAAACCAACTAAAAAACACACCTACCTCGAACGGACAACCGACTGGCCGGCCGGCTGCTGCCTTTCCTGTGTTCTCCATCATCTTCCTGCAGATGCCCGGCTGGCAGCAGAAAGCACCCGGCAGAGAGGCTCCCCTCAGCCAATCACAATGCTGTAACATTGTGACTGGCCTGAGCGCCATGGATCGGCGCTCAGGCAGGCGCTGACCAGGCTGTGTAAAGCAACCTGGTAGGAACATGCCAAGTGTGCATGCACTGTTTGACTGGTCCAAGACGGCTAACCAAACAGTTCATGTGCACTTTGGGAGTGTACAGAACTTCTCCCCTGCTCTGGCCAGCCCCGGCCGAGAGCCACTGGCAGCTATAGGAAAAATAACATGATAATAACAATAGTTATTATTATGTTACTTTTTTCAACGAGGCGATGCTTCTCCACCTTAGTGGAGGAGCTGCCACTGTCTGCTTTTGACAAGAACTCCTAGCAAAGTCAATGGTTTTACACCCACCTAAAAATACACATCAAAACTTACTTATTTACCAATGAAACTTCCTACCTTTAGTAGTGTGTCATCACTTGCTTTGCTATAAATCAAGAAGTTTGTTGACATTTGTCAAATTGGCATATTAATTTATCCTATGGAAAACAAGCACAAGTCATTTAAATAGTAAAAGTGAGAACGAGAATGAATATGGTAAAACCAGACCTCTCAGCTTGGTGTAGGTTCTTTGAAGCAGTTGCATCTAACTTGAGAGGGAACTCTAGTACTGACGTGCGGAACTTCAGCTTCATGAAAGAATTTCAGTGATGTCGCATCAGACTCTATTGGGAGCACTACCAATGGCCTGTGCAACTGCAGCTTCATAAAAGAGTTTTATTTGCAATAAAATTCTTTCATCAACCTGTAGTTGCAAATTTCAATGCTTCTGAATCTGACTTGAGAGGGAATTCTGTTAATGCCTTGAGGAACTGTCTCTTTGTGAAAGAATTTTGAAGTTTTCGCATCTGATTCAAGAGGTTCTTTTAGTAACTATATGAGGAGCTACAGCTTCATGAAAAAATGTAAATGCTTTTGCATGTCACTCAAGAGGGAGTTCTAGTAAAGCAACAATGATTTGCAGCCCTGGGAAAGAATTTTGAAGATTTGCATCTAACTCGGAAGAGACCCCTAGTAATGAGTTAAAGAATTGGAGGTTTGCGAGATATGTATGTGCGTATATATATCTGGAAGAGGCCCTCTCTCAGCTGAATAATCCAGATTGCTATAGACACAGTGACGTGACCTTGATCAAGAAAGCCCAGGCAGACTTTTATTCATTGCTGACGGGGTGGAGATCGTTTGGACTACTAAGTATGGATGAGCTCAAGTACTTGAAAAATGACAACCCGATCATGCCGGTTTTATACCTAATCCCAAAGGTTCATAAGAATCCGGTCAACCCCCCGGGAAGGCCAATAATAGCAGCTTGTGGTGGACTGCTAGAAAAGACAACCATTTATGTAGACTCATTCTTGCAAGAATTTGTACAAAGCCTCCCATCCTTTGTTCAGGACTCCAATGACTTTTTGCGTAAAATTGAGGGCATAAAGTGGGATCCAGAACTTTGGCTCATTACATTAGACGTCATGTCTTTGTACACTAGTATTAACCATCAAGATGGTCTACGAGCTACAGAATTCTTCCTGGGAATGAGACCGATAATTATGGCAGATCATAACCGTATGTTGTTATCTATGATTTCATTCTGTTTACATCACAATTTCTTTATGTTTAACAACAGATATTACCAGCAAGTCAGGGGTGTAGCCATGGGGGCCTGTTTCTCTCCCAGTTATGCCTGCCTTCATATGGGCTATTGGGAGAGACAGGTCCTCTTTGGCGAACACTCTGACATTGCCATGAGATCTATTGTGTGCTGGTATCGTTTCATAGACGATGTGTTCCTAGTTTGGAGGGGAACCCGTCAAGAAACTGAGCATTTTATTGAGACTCTTAACTGCAATAACTACAATTTACAGTTTACTTCTGACATCAGCAGGGAACAGGTACATTTTCTAGACATGACAGTATCAGCTGGACAGGACAAACTTGAAACCAGGTTATACAGAAAGCCCAAGGCGGGCAATACAATACTCCATGCCAGTAGCCACCATCCGGCCCATCTTATACTCAGCATCCCCTATGGAGAGATGTTGCGTATCAGAAGGTTGAGTAGTACTGAAGCTCAATGCCATCTAGCTCAGCAGGCTAGTAAGACCAGATTCCTGGCAAGAGGATACAATCCTGGCTTGATTGACAAAGCTATTACTAAGGCCAATGCGTTGTCACGAAGTGAAACCTTACAACGCAAAACCGCTGTCATGTCTACAACCTCCCAAGATCAGACAGTCAGACTGATCTGGGCCTACAACAGGCAGCATAGGGTGCTCAGCAAGATTATTTCCAAACACTGGGGCTTAATCAAATGTGACCCCATCATAGGTGATAAAATCCCATCTACACCATCAATCACCTATAGAAAAGCATATTCGATGCAAGATGCACTGGTCAAATCAAGCCCAGAGGTTTTATCAAGTAAGAATTGGCTTGATAAGAGCAAAGGCTTCAGGAAGTGCTCTTCCTGCAAAGCTTGCCAACATGGGTTAAACAAAACAGAATATGCAGTCCCATTCACCCCCAGTGCACGCAAGATCAAGAAACAACTGACTTGCAAGAGTGAATATGTGGTTTATGTGCTGGAGTGTCCGTGTGCCCTGCGGTATGTGGGTAGTACCAAGCTGCAGGTGCACAAGAGGATACTCCAGCACATAAGGGCCATCAATACAAGTGACCCGGCGTATCCGGTGGCCCGCCATTTCAAGGAGCACCACAACAATGACAGCACCCTACTACGTTATTATGCTGTAGACAGTGTGGGCCCACTGAGAAGAGGAGGAGACAGGGAGGGAGCCCTTAGGAGATTGGAGACCAGATATATACTAGAAATGGATAGCAGAGCCCCGGGGGGGGTTGAACTCCACTGAAGACATTCACACCTGTCTCTGATATTCAAACATGATGAGATTAATCTCTGCTCTGGTTCTCCCACACTTATTTCAGTCAGTCACTGAGTTTGTCCATGTCGGTGCCTAACCAGACATGACAATATGATACTTCCAGCTTCCCAAATGTTTGGGGCATGTCTAGAAATGCTTATGGCCCATTAGAGTACTGTAGCCTAGGCTTAGGCTACAATAACTGTTCAACAAATGCCAAGTAGTACTCACATGAAAAAATGGATGAAAAAATCAATCAAAGGCAAAAATATAAAAAAAACTATATAAAGGTTGGAAAAAACAAAAAAATGATTAACACTATTCACTTCACGATAAAAGCCAGATTTTTGTCTAACCAATAATGGAGGCATGCCTCAATGGAGGTAAATGGGAAGGGAGGCTGCGACATTCCTGGACCTTCAGGAAAAGGATGTCTCCTCTCTTCTTCATTTTCTCCAAGGACACAGACTACTTGTAAGCTCGTGCAAAGAAATTATGAGTCAGGATGCTGCGATCTCTAGGACGGTTGAGATCTCATCTTGTGCATATAGTGTATATTTAATGTATATATATCAACTACTAATGCTTGTATATATATTTATTATACATTTATATTTTAATATTGTGTTATATATGATGGTTATTTATTGAAATTCCTTATATTTATATGACACTATTTGCACTTTCCGGGCTCTTTGCACATTGCCTATTTTTGCACTAGTTTCTTAAATCGCTTACTGGGATTATCCCGTGACTGGAGCTTTGTAATGTACACTGAAGCTAGCATTTTTTATATTTGCATTTTATTTACATTTTGTACATTGCATAACAAGTATCTTTTGATTAAGGGATTATCCCGTAATGTTAGTTGCTACAAAGGCTACAATGTTGTCTGTGTCTATCAATGAGACCATTTTGCATGTGACCATATTCCACCAATGGTTGGACATTCTGATTAGCATTTGCACTTTAAATACTGCCCTCTCCCTTGCATGCGTCATGTGACCAAGGCCTCTGTGAAGGCCGAAACGTTATGCTGAGGTGTGCCGCTTTTCTAATTGAATAAAAACACTGCTCACCTGCATTTTGGGTCTCCTCTCTTCATCTGCGCCGAAGGTATCCAGGACTGGGCTCCGGGCGAGAGATAGCAGAGACTATTTCATATATATTTATATATATATATATATATATATATATATATATATATATATATATATATATATATATATATATATATATATATATATATATATATATATATATATATATATATATATATATATATATACCAAAGTTGAAAAAAATGTATGCAATAAAAAATAAACGAATAGAAGGCAATAATCAGGGGGACCTACAAGTGGAGTCCACACCTCCAGGATCAAATACTGAGGCAGAATTATATGAGATGCGGAATCAGGAGCAAACTTTGCCTAACACACAGACCAGAGAAAGTGGCACTAAGGGAGCAGGACTGACAAAATTTAAACAGAAATCAACCTTTTCAATTCAATTTTCAAGCTTTATTCGACAGCATGTCATAAAAGCATTGCATCACATTACAACCTACAATGAATAAATACTAGACTTTGTTAAAAAATCCTTATATTAAAATCATATTAAACTAAGCTGTCTTATTCAATTTAAAACAATTCATAAACAACAATTAGAACAATTCAATTTAACATTTGGATGAAATTTGATCGTACAAAATTCAATAGCAATAATTCATTAGGCATCAACAAAATGCTGGATGTCGCGGGCACGTAAAGTCCAAGCCCACCCCAAAAATTTTGCAACCGCAATAGCAATACATGGTGTGCAGTCTGTTTCAGAAATTCTTAGCGCCTCCTTACCACTACGTGTGCCCAGATTTAAACACGCAGGTCTTAGCCACCTACGGCGAGGATTTGCGTACAAGGGGCATACAAACATAAAATGAGAAATATTCTCAAGCATGGTTTTGCAATGATGGCATTTGTCACCTTTAGTTGGGGACCATTTGTTAGTAAATATATTTAAAGGAAGATTACCAATTCTAAATTGGAAATACAGTTTCCTATCAAACGGCCGTTCAATAATGTCCCAAAACGGCTCATAAAATGGTAAAGGCTTGATATCAAGAAATCTTTCAGACAGCCCAGTAATGGAACCATTGCTATAACCCGGCGACCAGATCATATCCCAGTATATTTTTTTCAAAGAGACCTTTGATGGGAACCCTGTATCATTGAGGCTATTCCATAAGTGACCTAAATCCATTTTGACTAATAACAAAACCCTTAATTCCTTCAGCCAGGGAATACAATGAAAACGATCTGCCCCAATAACATCCCGTAGAGCAGTAGCATAATGGTACAATTCAGGGGTCGTCATTACCCTCCTCCAATATAACAACGGGCGAAGCCGTGCCAAATCCTCTATTTTCTTTTTCCCTAGATCGTAGGCTATTGGAATGGATGGGGTACTTTGGGCAACCCCAATTAAGCTGCGCAGAAACCTCTTCTCTGCCAGTGTTAGTTGCTTTAGATTTGAGAATCCCCAAAGTTCTGACCCGTACAAGGAGGCACTCACTACTTTCATATTATAGATTTCCAGGGCAGGACTATTTAATTTTGTCATTGAAGCTTTATGTTTATTTAATATTGCGCCCGCATTTTGATGGAGTTTCAAAACTGCCATATCAGTATGATTTTTCCATCCCATATTGCTCTGAAGTAGGATTCCGAGGTATGTGAAAGCCTCTACCTCTTCTAGGGGTGTTCCATTAAAATTAATTTTCCCTTTGAAGGTTTTTCGCTGGTTGGTTGAGGCACATAAACTTTGTTTTGTATGTGTTTAATTCAAGGCCGCGCATCCGGTAGAACTCGCCAAATGCGTTGACTGCCTTCTGCAGCCCGCTTGGAGTTCGGGAAACTATCAACGTGTCGTCCGCAAACATGAGAACTGGAACACGTGCACCTGCCAAGACAGGAGCATCGGTGGGGGACTGGCTCAGATGGTCTACTATGCCATTGATATAGATAGAAAACAGTGTGGGTGCCAAGACGCACCCCTGCCGAACACCTCGCTCGACAGGGAATGGGTCGGTCACCTCACCCTGGGCCCCCCATCTAATTCTGGCGTAATTGTTCTCATGCAAACGGACGATCCACGTTAACAGTTCGGGGCTCATCCCAGCATCAGCAAGTACCCTCCAAAGTTTGTTACGAGGAACTAAGACGAATGCTGATTTTAAATCAACAAAAACAGCGTAGGGGGTCCCCTTGGATAGGGTCACATTCCTCCAATAAAGAGCGATAAAAAAGAAAGCTTGATCAATTGAGCTCGTGCAAGGGCAAAAGCCAGCTTGGTAAGGTGACAAAATTTCATTTTCTTCTACCCAGGATTGCAGTTTGTTTTGCACTAACCGACCTATCACTTTTTGTACAGAATCAATAAGACTGATAGGTCTGTAGTTACCTGGTAGAGCTTTGTCCCCCTTTTTATACACCGGGATTATTTCCGCTCCCAGCCAAGAGGCAGGAATGGGTGCCCCCATGGCCACTGAATTTGCTAGCCATTCGAGGTACTGACCCCAAACTGCCCGATCACTCAAGAATATATCAGCTGGTATCCCATCCATACCTGGAGCCCTACCAGCGGTCACACAATCCAAAGCTATATTAACCTCCTTTGCCGTAAATGGCTGGTGGAGGTAAAATACTGTTGGGGGTATTATGTTGTCACCTACAGTTTGATCACGAGCATATTGAGGTTTGAAAAAATCAATCCATTGGTCTTTTGCTACATTACTTTTTGGGGTATCAGCTCTCCCTCCTCTATCCCACTTGACAAGGGCCCAGAAACGTTTTTGATCCTTTGCCATGCAAGCGGACTTTAAGTCCCGCCAATAGTCCTCGTCCCATTGCCTCTTGGCTGCTTTCAGGGCCTTCCTATACTTGTCTCTTGACTCTTTTACTGCCTGATTATTCCTTGATCTAAGTTGGATACCAAGATTTCTGCGAGCTGATCTACAGGCCTGGTTGTACCACCCCATTACGGGAGGGTTTTTGTTGGCGTTTGCAGGTTTTGTGGGCTTCCTAAAGTAGTTGGAGTTTGATAAAAAAATTTGTGTGAGCCTCTAACATAAGTACCGGAAAGTGGGGATTATTGCTAAACAGGTTAATATTCGCTACTTCTTCAGCAGCCCCCTTTTTAAGGGTCTCCAGGCTCTCAAGGTTCTCAATCACTCTCTCCCATTTTATGTGCCTCAGATTATTCGAGGTTGCGATATCCAGGGGTACCATTCTACCCTCTTGCCTTGTTACTCTTGAGCCCTCACAGGCTAAAAATTCTGTGCAGAGTGGATTATGATCACTTTCCAACCTGTTGCTTATCCTCATATCAATCAGCCTATGCCATTCCCTGATATCCACAAGGAAATAATCAATTCTACTCGAACACCTCCCATTATCGAAGGTATTAGCTCCCTGTCGATCAGAGGGCGTGCGACCATTCGCTGCTCTTAGCCCTCTCACCAGACATAAGCTTTTAAGTTGAATGGCCGCTGCTGACCATCTTCGAACCCCTGGTAGTTCCAATTAAGGCACGCCCCACTTACTGTCCTCTTCTGCAGCCAAAAATTGGTCCTCCCGTCCCAGCGGTTCGAATGTGGTATTAACATCACCTCCTACCATTATTGATGCCGGGGTTGTAAGCAGCTCAAGTTCACGATCTAGGGTAGCAATTACTTCCGAGGTTTGGCCTCCCACAACCCCCCTAGCATAGATGTTAAAAATGACCATTCCCTTTCCATTGGGCCATGTAATGTTTACAGACAAGATGTCAGTTGATGGGGAATTCCAAAGCCTGATTTTACAATGTAATGACTGGCGAACCCAAATTATTTGCCCTCCAGATGGGCGCCCTTTGGTATTTTTCGTAGCCAGCACATGAAAGCTAAGGAACCCAACTCAATGCACTGGGATCAATGACCAAGTTTCTTGAAATAAAATAATGTCATGTTGGTCAATGAATTTGCACCATTCTGGAGACACTATCTTATTGGAAATTCCCGCTAAGTTCCATGAGAGGATAAACAGCCTAGCCCCCACTACAGAGGGGCATGGCAAGTCTTGAGATGTTAAAGGATCTTGGATTGCAGTCACCTCTCCAGATTCAAAACCTAAGTTAGCAACAGAGGGGCCTACTGTCGCCGAAGAGGGGAAATCTGGGCTCGACCCGATGCAAATCGCAGGGTGCTTACCAAGGTCCAGCCGCACAGGGCTACTGAGCTCCGATGAGGACCCTGAGGTATTTGGAACCCCCCATCTTTTCTATGTTTGCATGGGTGCCATTGGAAAGTACAGATCCCCAGAATGGGGGTACAAGGCTTCTGTCAAGCTCCCTTGATTATATGAGCGTAGTATTAACACCTCCTCCAAGTCAATTACATTCGTTTAGGTTGGAAAAAGCAGCAAATCTGTTTTCCAAGTTAACCCCCCATTCGCTCACTTGAGCGCCCCTGCTCCCATTATTCGATACCAAATTCCACTTAGTCCTTAGTACACTAGAATTCACTCTTGTACCCCCCTTACTATAGAAGAAGTCAAGTGTAAGCGGAATTATATCAGTACTCCTACGTTGGGGGGGGAGTATATTTAGCAATACTTCTGGGAGTACTTCTGGGCTTGAAAAAGTCAAAACAACACAGTCACCTCCAAATTTTTTCGGGCCCGTCCCTACCGAGCCCACCCTTCTTGCCATTGTTATTTCCCCAGCAAGTTATTGTTTGCCCCTTGCGGTTATCACCATATTATTTGTCAGCCAATGTAGTGCTTTACTCATCAGCGAAGGTGTAGTTTCTATCTGGCCTGCTTTCAAAAGGGGTACATTAGCCAGAACGAGAACAAGGGGAGAGGCTTCTACAACCAATTCAACTGGGCCTTTCTCTAAACATGGTGCTATAGGTCCAGGTAGAAGATTTTTTACAGCAGGTATTTGGTTGTCAATTCTTGCTTGGTGGGGAGTGGGTGGAGGCATAGCCGACATCCCACCACCCACCATACTTCCCTGGGGGGCTACTACTGAGGGAGCTCTATTTACAATTAGTTTTGAGATGCTACCCACCTCCTCCACTGCTTTATTTTGGAGCCCCCCCAATCTGTTTACATCAGCAGTTGGCCTATCTATTTTGGCTATCAGCAGTTTGACGATGGACTTAATCTTGGAATCGATCATACCAGCTAATTTATTAATGAGCTTGTCATCCCACATCATATTTCCCTCTTGAAACCCATTCCCTTCATCTATAGCTTTTCTTTTGGGGGGAGAAGCTATCTTTTTCCTGCTCGACCGTAAACCACCCCGCTTAGACTGGCTAACTCTACACGCTCTCATTACTCTACGCGCGGACGCAGCCACTGGGGATGGGGACTTATCTGCTATCATTTCTGTGTCATCCTCAGAGTCATTCTCTAGGTGTACAACAGGGGATATATTTTCAACCATAATATCACTAGCATGAGTGACTATGTCCAGTGCGGCAGGGCTTATAACCATCATTGGGGGTGCTGAATTGAGGGGTTCTTGTGGAAGACTCTGCGAGCTATTAGGAGGAGAAACACTTAACCCCAACGACATCCTACGCTTGCTATTAATGTTGTTAGTGACCTGAACTAAATAGTTGTCCATAGTGTTTGTCACTGAGGGGGTCTTTTGCTTCGACATATTATCTCCCCCTTAGCTAACCACACAAAATCTGCGTGCTCAAGAATGAATACAAAAGATTAAAGAAAATAAGCCAAAAGGCAAAAGTTACAATACCAAGTGAAAGAATAACATACAGAGGCCACAATGATAAACTAAAAATAAAGCTCACAAAGTTAGAGCAAAGATCGTCATGGGGTATATGACAGGCAGGGGTCCAGGGCCAGTCCAGTCGCGGCCAGTCACGGCCAGTCTCGGACTGTCTAAGACTGTCGGCCCTTTGTCCAGGCTTAATCCGGCTCGTCCCGCGTTGCGGGAGACTGCGTCCGGTTTTGTGCACACCTGTGGGGGGTGTGACCTGGCGATGATGTACCTCAATTGGACCAGATGGATTCCGGGAGTTGTGGTTCGCCTCTCCTCACAGATGATTTTTTTTTACCCCCACAGCAAGCGTTTCCCGCGCAGCGGGAAACGCGAGAGGTAGCTCAGGGATCCGCCGGTAAAAGCAATGACACGTAAATGGGCTCCTTCAGCGTGTCCCAATGCTGACAAGCTCCCCAGACTGTTAATGTCCGAAAAAAGAAAAGGGTTCCCGCGTTGCCGGAGACTGCGTCCGGTTTTGTGCACACCTGTGGGGGGCGTGACCTGGCGATGATGTGCCTCAATTGGACCAGATGGATCCCGGGAGTTGTGGTTCGCCTCTCCTCACAGATGATTTTTTTTTACCCCCACAGCGAGCGTTTCCCGCGCAGCGGGAAACGCGAACGGTAGCTCAGGGATCTGCCGGTACAAGCAATGACACGTAAATGGGCTCGTCCAGCGTGTCCCAATGCTGACAAGATCACCAGAGTGTTAATGTCCGAAAAAAGAAAAGGGTTCCTGCATTGCCGGAGACTGCGTCCGGTTTTGTGCACACCTGTGGGGGGCGTGACCTGGCGATGATGTTCCTCAATTGGACCAGATGGATTCCGGGAGTTGTGGTTCGCCTCTTCTCACAGATGATTTTTTTTTACCCCCACAGCGAGCGTTTCCCACGCAGCGGGAAACGCGAGAGGTAGCTCAGGGATCCGCCGGTACAAGCAATGACACGTAAATGGGCTCCTTCAGCGTGTCCCAATGCTGACAAGCTCACCAGAGTGTTAATGTCCGAAAAAAGAAAAGGGTTCCCGCGTTGCCGGAGACTGCGTCCGGTTTTGTGCACACCTGTGGGGGGCGTGACCTGGCGATGATGTACCTCAATTGGACCAGATGAATTCCGGGAGTTGTGGTTCGCCTCTCCTCACAGATGATTTTTTTTTACCCCCACAGCAAGCGTTTCCCGCGCAGCGGGAAACGCGAGAGGTAGCTCAGGGATCCGCCGATAAAAGCAATGACACGTAAATGGGCTCCTTCAGCGTGTCCCAATGCTGACAAGCTCACCAGACTGTTAATGTCCGAAAAAAGAAAAGGGTTCCCGCGTTGCCGGAGACTGCGTCCGGTTTTGTGCACACCTTTGGGGGCGTGACCTGGCGATGATGTGCCTCAATTGGACCAGATGGATTCTGGGAGTTGTGGTTCGCCTCTCCTCACAGATGATTTTTTTTTACCCCCAAAGCGAGCGTTTCCCGCGCAGCGGGAAACGTGGGAGGTAGCTCAGGGATCCGCCAGTACAAGCAGGGACACGTAAATGGGCTCCTTCAGCGTGCCCCAATGCTGACAATCTCACCAGAGTGTTAATGTCCGAAAAAAGAAAAGGG
This sequence comes from Lissotriton vulgaris, assembly GCF_964263255.1. Lineage (NCBI taxonomy): Eukaryota > Metazoa > Chordata > Amphibia > Caudata > Salamandridae > Lissotriton > Lissotriton vulgaris. The sequence continues at coordinate 26,248 of NW_028244181.1, read as the reverse complement.
TTCCCGCGTTGCCGGAGACTGCGTCCGGTTTTGTGCACACCTGTGGGGGGCGTGACCTGGCGATGATGTGCCTCAATTGGACCAGATGGATCCCGGGAGTTGTGGTTCGCCTCTCCTCACAGATGATTTTTTTTTACCCCCACAGCGAGCGTTTCCCGCGCAGCGGGAAACGCGAACGGTAGCTCAGGGATCTGCCGGTACAAGCAATGACACGTAAATGGGCTCGTCCAGCGTGTCCCAATGCTGACAAGATCACCAGAGTGTTAATGTCCGAAAAAAGAAAAGGGTTCCTGCGTTGCCGGAGACTGCGTCCGGTTTTGTGCACACCTGTGGGGGGCGTGACCTGGCGATGATGTTCCTCAATTGGACCAGACGAGTCCGGGAGTTGTGGTTCGCCTCTCCTCACAGATGATTTTTTTTTACCCCCACAGCGAGCGTTTCCCACGCAGCGGGAAATGCGAGAGGTAGCTCAGGGATCCGCCGGTACAAGCAATGACACGTAAATGGGCTCCTTCAGCGTGTCCCAATGCTGACAAGCTCACCAGAGTGTTAATGTCTGAAAAAAGAAAAGGGTTCCCGCGTTGCCGGAGACTGCGTCCGGTTTTGTGCACACCTGTGGGGGGCGTGACCTGGCGATGATGTACCTCAATTGGACCAGATGAATTCCGGGAGTTGTGGTTCGCCTCTCCTCACAGATGATTTTTTTTTACCCCCACAGCAAGCGTTTCCCGCGCAGCGGGAAACGCGAGAGGTAGCTCAGGGATCCGCCGATAAAAGCAATGACACGTAAATGGGCTCCTTCAGCGTGTCCCAATGCTGACAAGCTCACCAGACTGTTAATGTCCGAAAAAAGAAAAGGGTTCCCGCGTTGCCGGAGACTGCGTCCGGTTTTGTGCACACCTTTGGGGGGCGTGACCTGGCGATGATGTGCCTCAATTGGACCAGATGGATTCCGGGAGTTGTGGTTCGCCTCTCCTCACAGATGATTTTTTTTTACCCCCAAAGCGAGCGTTTCCCGCGGAGCGGGAAACGTGAGAGGTAGCTCAGGGATCCGCCAGTACAAGCAGGGACACGTAAATGGGCTCCTCCAGCGTGCCCCAATGCTGACAAGCTCACCAGAGTGTTAATGTCCGAAAAAAGAAAAGGGTTCCCGCGTTGCCGGAGACTGCGTCCGGTTTTGTGCACACCTGTGGGGGGCGTGACCTGGCGATGATGTGCCTCAATTGGACCAGATGCATTCCGGGAGTTGTGGTTCGCCTCTCCTCACAGATGATTTTTTTTACCCCCAAAGCGAGCGTTTCCCGCGCAGCGGGAAACGCGAAAGGTAGCTCAGGGATCCGCCGGTACAAGCAATGACACGTAAATGGGCTCGTCCAGCGTGTCCCAATGCTGACAAGCTCACCAGAGTGTTAATGTCCGAAAAAAGAAAAGGGTTCCCGGGTTGCCGGAGACTGCGTCCGGTTTTGTGCACACCTGTGGGGGGCGTGACCTGGCGATGATGTGCCTCAATTGGACCAGATGGATTCCGGGAGTTGTGGTTCGCCTCTCCTCACAGATGATTTTTTTTTACCCCCACAGCAAGCGTTTCCCGCGCAGCGGGAAACGCGAGAGGTAGCTCAGGGATCCGCCGATAAAAGCAATGACATGTAAATGGGCTCCTTCAGCGTGTCCCAATGCTGACAAGCTCACCAGACTGTTAATGTCCGAAAAAAGAAAAGGGTTCCCGCGTTGCCGGAGACTGCGTCCGGTTTTGTGCACACCTTTGGGGGGCGTGACCTGGCGATGATGTGCCTCAATTGGACCAGATGGATTCCGGGAGTTGTGGTTCGCCTCTCCTCACAGATGATTTTTTTTTACCCCCAAAGCGAGCGTTTCCCGCGCAGCGGGAAACGTGAGAGGTAGCTCAGGGATCCGCCAGTACAAGCAGGGACACGTAAATGGGCTCCTTCAGCGTGCCACAATGCTGACAAGCTCACCAGAGTGTTAATGTCCGAAAAAAGAAAAGGGTTCCCGCGTTGCCGGAGACTGCGTCCGGTTTTGTGCACACCTGTGGGGGGCGTGACCTGGCGATGATGTGCCTCAATTGGACCAGATGCATTCCGGGAGTTGTGGTTCGCCTCTCCTCACAGATGATTTTTTTTACCCCCAAAGCGAGCATTTCCCGCGCAGCGGGAAACGCGAAAGGTAGCTCAGGGATCCGCCGGTACAAGCAATGACACGTAAATGGGCTCGTCCAGCGTGTCCCAATGCTGACAAGCTCACCAGAGTGTTAATGTCCGAAAAAAGAAAAGGGTTCCCGCGTTGCCGGAGACTGCGTCCGGTTTTGTGCACACCTGTGGGGGGGCGTGACCTGGCGATGATGTGCCTCAATTGGACCAGATGGATTCCGGGAGTTGTGGTTCGCCTCTCCTCACAGATGATTTTTTTTTACCCCCACAGCAAGCGTTTCCCGCGCAGCGGGAAACGCGAGAGGTAGCTCAGGGATCCGCCGATAAAAGCAATGACACGTAAATGGGCTCCTTCAGCGTGTCCCAATGCTGACAAGCTCACCAGACTGTTAATGTCCGAAAAAAGAAAAGGGTTCCCGCGTTGCCGGAGACTGCGTCCGGTTTTGTGCACACCTGTGGGGGGGCGTGACCTGGCGATGATGTGCCTCAATTGGACCAGATGGATTCCGGGAGTTGTGGTTCGCCTCTCCTCACAGATGATTTTTTTTTACCCCCACAGCGAGCGTTTCCCGCGCAGCGGGAAACGCGAACGGTAGCTCAGGGATCTGCCGGTACAAGCAATGACACGTAAATGGGCTCGTCCAGCGTGTCCCAATGCTGACAAGATCACCAGAGTGTTAATGTCCGAAAAAAGAAAAGGGTTCCTGCGTTGCCGGAGACTGCGTCCGGTTTTGTGCACACCTGTGGGGGGCGTGACCTGGCGATGATGTTCCTCAATTGGACCAGACGAGTCCGGGAGTTGTGGTTCGCCTCTCCTCACAGATGATTTTTTTTTACCCCCACAGCGAGCGTTTCCCACGCAGCGGGAAATGCGAGAGGTAGCTCAGGGATCCGCCGGTACAAGCAATGACACGTAAATGGGCTCCTTCAGCGTGTCCCAATGCTGACAAGCTCACCAGAGTGTTAATGTCTGAAAAAAGAAAAGGGTTCCCGCGTTGCCGGAGACTGCGTCCGGTTTTGTGCACACCTGTGGGGGGCGTGACCTGGCGATGATGTACCTCAATTGGACCAGATGAATTCCGGGAGTTGTGGTTCGCCTCTCCTCACAGATGATTTTTTTTTACCCCCACAGCAAGCGTTTCCCGCGCAGCGGGAAACGCGAGAGGTAGCTCAGGGATCCGCCGATAAAAGCAATGACACGTAAATGGGCTCCTTCAGCGTGTCCCAATGCTGACAAGCTCACCAGACTGTTAATGTCCGAAAAAAGAAAAGGGTTCCCGCGTTGCCGGAGACTGCGTCCGGTTTTGTGCACACCTTTGGGGGGCGTGACCTGGCGATGATGTGCCTCAATTGGACCAGATGGATTCCGGGAGTTGTGGTTCGCCTCTCCTCACAGATGATTTTTTTTTACCCCCAAAGCGAGCGTTTCCCGCGGAGCGGGAAACGTGAGAGGTAGCTCAGGGATCCGCCAGTACAAGCAGGGACACGTAAATGGGCTCCTCCAGCGTGCCCCAATGCTGACAAGCTCACCAGAGTGTTAATGTCCGAAAAAAGAAAAGGGTTCCCGCGTTGCCGGAGACTGCGTCCGGTTTTGTGCACACCTGTGGGGGGCGTGACCTGGCGATGATGTGCCTCAATTGGACCAGATGCATTCCGGGAGTTGTGGTTCGCCTCTCCTCACAGATGATTTTTTTTACCCCCAAAGCGAGCGTTTCCCGCGCAGCGGGAAACGCGAAAGGTAGCTCAGGGATCCGCCGGTACAAGCAATGACACGTAAATGGGCTCGTCCAGCGTGTCCCAATGCTGACAAGCTCACCAGAGTGTTAATGTCCGAAAAAAGAAAAGGGTTCCCGGGTTGCCGGAGACTGCGTCCGGTTTTGTGCACACCTGTGGGGGGCGTGACCTGGCGATGATGTGCCTCAATTGGACCAGATGGATTCCGGGAGTTGTGGTTCGCCTCTCCTCACAGATGATTTTTTTTTACCCCCACAGCAAGCGTTTCCCGCGCAGCGGGAAACGCGAGAGGTAGCTCAGGGATCCGCCGATAAAAGCAATGACATGTAAATGGGCTCCTTCAGCGTGTCCCAATGCTGACAAGCTCACCAGACTGTTAATGTCCGAAAAAAGAAAAGGGTTCCCGCGTTGCCGGAGACTGCGTCCGGTTTTGTGCACACCTTTGGGGGGCGTGACCTGGCGATGATGTGCCTCAATTGGACCAGATGGATTCCGGGAGTTGTGGTTCGCCTCTCCTCACAGATGATTTTTTTTTACCCCCAAAGCGAGCGTTTCCCGCGCAGCGGGAAACGTGAGAGGTAGCTCAGGGATCCGCCAGTACAAGCAGGGACACGTAAATGGGCTCCTTCAGCGTGCCACAATGCTGACAAGCTCACCAGAGTGTTAATGTCCGAAAAAAGAAAAGGGTTCCCGCGTTGCCGGAGACTGCGTCCGGTTTTGTGCACACCTGTGGGGGGCGTGACCTGGCGATGATGTGCCTCAATTGGACCAGATGCATTCCGGGAGTTGTGGTTCGCCTCTCCTCACAGATGATTTTTTTTACCCCCAAAGCGAGCATTTCCCGCGCAGCGGGAAACGCGAAAGGTAGCTCAGGGATCCGCCGGTACAAGCAATGACACGTAAATGGGCTCGTCCAGCGTGTCCCAATGCTGACAAGCTCACCAGAGTGTTAATGTCCGAAAAAAGAAAAGGGTTCCCGCGTTGCCGGAGACTGCGTCCGGTTTTGTGCACACCTGTGGGGGGGCGTGACCTGGCGATGATGTGCCTCAATTGGACCAGATGGATTCCGGGAGTTGTGGTTCGCCTCTCCTCACAGATGATTTTTTTTTACCCCCACAGCAAGCGTTTCCCGCGCAGCGGGAAACGCGAGAGGTAGCTCAGGGATCCGCCGATAAAAGCAATGACACGTAAATGGGCTCCTTCAGCGTGTCCCAATGCTGACAAGCTCACCAGACTGTTAATGTCCGAAAAAAGAAAAGGGTTCCCGCGTTGCCGGAGACTGCGTCCGGTTTTGTGCACACCTTTGGGGGGCGTGACCTGGCGATGATGTGCCTCAATTGGACCAGATGGATTCCGGGAGTTGTGGTTCGCCTCTCCTCACAGATGATTTTTTTTTACCCCCAAAGCGAGCGTTTCGAAACGTGAGAGGTAGCTCAGGGATCCGCCAGTACAAGCAGGGACACGTAAATGGGCTCGTCCAGCGTGTCCCAATGCTGACAAGCTCACCAGAGTGTTAATGTCCGAAAAAAGAAAAGGGTTCCCGGGTTGCCGGAGACTGCGTCCGGTTTTGTGCACACCTGTGGGGGGCGTGACCTGGCGATGATGTGCCTCAATTGGACCAGATGGATTCCGGGAGTTGTGGTTCGCCTCTCCTCACAGATGATTTTTTTTTACCCCCACAGCAAGCGTTTCCTCGCAGCGGGAAACGCGAGAGGTAGCTCAGGGATCCGCCGATAAAAGCAATGACACGTAAATGGGCTCCTTCAGCGTGTCCCAATGCTGACAAGCTCACCAGACTGTTAATGTCCGATTAACATCAGATTAGCTATTTTACCGACATTTATTCTGATATTAGTTTGACTTCATTGGTTATTTGCGTATTTGCACATATATGTAAAACGGACAAAAATTTATACATTTGCAATATGAAATGAAACAGTATGTCTTCTATATCCATTGAGGTATGTGTCACGTGAGGGATTTGAATTGTGCCCTATCACTTTAAAAATGTCTTCCAATGGTCATTCATTGTCGAGTGAACAAGTGGCGGGAGCCGCGAAACGCGTCTATGACTTTGGGCAAATGAAACATCGAGACAAAGTAATCTGGGTCCCTGTCCTGCTTTTTGGTTTATGCGTGACTGAAGGCATGTGAGCTAATCTTACAGGATTCCACGATATATATATATATATATATATATATATACATATATATATATATATATATATATACATTTGCTCCGACTCAAAGAGCTTGTCACCAACCCCACCCAAACCGCAGGGCACGCACTCAACCCCATCTTCTCAGCCAGCGTCAGAGTTAAATACACCCACGCCGAGGAACTCACCTGGACCAATCACCACCACCTTCATTTTGTCATCTGATCAATCAATCAATCAGGAGTTTGTTAAAGCGCGACTACTCACCCGTAAGGGTCTCAAGGCGCTAGGGGTGGGGGGGTGCAGGTTCCATTCCATCAAGGAGGGGGTCTGTCGAAGAGCCAGGTTTTGAGGTTTCTGCGAAGATGGGGAGCGATGTTGTCTGTCTGAGGTGGAGCAGAAGGGCGTTCGATGCTTTGGCCGCGAGGAAGGAGAAGGAGCGGCCTCCCGATCTGGTCTTTCTGGTGCGGGGGACCACGGCGTAGGAAGGCTGGGCTGATCGTAGGGTCCTTTGGGGTGCGTGGAATTTGAGTCGGCTGTTCAGGTATGCTGGTCTGGTGCCGTGTAGGGCCTTGTGTGCGTGGGTGAGCATCTTAAGGGTGATTCTCGCCTCGACGGGGAGCCAGTGGAGTGTGCGAAGGTGCTGGGAGATGTGGCAGTGTTTTGGCAGGTTGAGGACCAGTCTTGCGGCGGCGGCGTTCTGGATGTTCTGTAGCTTGCGGATGAGGTTTTTGTTTATTCCGGCGTAGAGTGCGTTGCCGTAGTCGAGTCTGCTGGTGACCAGGGCGTGAGTGACTGTCTTTCGGTGTTCGAGGGGGATCCATTTGAAGGTCTTACGAAGGAGGCGGAGGGTGTGGAAGCAGGAAGATGAGACAGAGTTGATCTGGCGGTCCATTTTGAGCTCGGAGTCCAGGATGATTCCCAGGTTGCGTGCGTGGTCTGTGGGGGTTGGCGGGTTTCGGAGGGCGGTGGGCCACCAGGTGTCGCTTCAGGCGTCGGGGTTTGGGCCCATGATGAGTACTTCTGTTTTGTTGGTGTTTAGTTGAAGGCAGCTGTTTTTCATCCATTTGGCGACGGCTTCCATGCCTTCTCGAAAGTTGCGTCTGGCGGTGTTGGGCTCGTTGGATAGGGAGAGGATGAGCTGGGTGTCGTCTGCATATGACACGATGTTGAGTCCGTAGGTTCTGACGATGGGGGCAAGTGGAGCCATGTAGACGTTGAAGAGCGTCGGGCTGAGGGAGGAGCCCTGGGGGACTCCGCAGGTGATCGGTGTGGGGTCCTAGAGGAAAGGGGGGAGTCTGACCCGCTGCGTCCTGCCGGAGAGGAAGGAGCAGATCCAGTCGAGGGCCTTGTCCTGGATTCCTGCATCGTAGAGTCTGCATATTAGGGTGCGGTGGGAGACTGTGTCGAGCGCCGCTGATAGGTCAAGGAGGATGAGGGCTACTGTTTCTCCTTTGTCCAGTAAGGTGCGGATGTCGTCTGTTGCGGCGAGGAGGGCGGTTTCCGTACTGTGGTTTTTTCTGAAGCCGGATTGGGAGGAGTCGAGGATGTTGTGTTCTTCAATGAATGTGGCGAGTTGGCTGTTGATGGCTTTCTCGATGACTTTCGCTGGGAAAGGGAGCAGGGAGATGGGTCTGTAGTTTTTGAGGTCGGTGGGGTCCGCTGATAGTTTCTTTAGGAGGGGGTTGACCTCGGCGTGTTTCCAGTCGTTGGGGAACGAGGCGGTCACCAGGGAGCGGTTGATGGTTTGGCGGAGCATGGGTGCGATGGTGTTGGCGGCTCTGTTGAAGATTTGGTGGGGGCAGGGGTCCGTGGGGGCCCCTGAGTGGATTGACTTCATTGTCTTCAGTGTGTCTTCGGTGGTGAGGGCTGTCCAGTCATCAATCGCTGGTTTCCGGGTGTCGGGGGTGGTTGGTGAGGGTTCAGTGTGTTGGTTGTCTTCGTCGAAGTTGTCGTAGATGCTCTTGATTTTGTGGTGGAAAAAGATGCTGAGTTTGTCGCAGAGGTCTTGTGAGGGAGGGATGTCGGTAGACTCGCTGGTGGGTTGGGCGAACTCCTTGATGATGCTGAAGAGTTCCTTGCTGTTGTGTGCGTGGGTGGAGATTCTGTCTTCAATCGCTTTTTTCCTCGTTTCTCTGATGAGTTGATGGTGGGCGTTGGTGGCGGCTCTGAAGTTGTTGTGGGCTTCTATGGATTTGGTGTTTCTCCAGGCCTTTTCAAGGCGGCGGCATGTGCGCCTGGACTCTCGAAGTTCGGTGGTAAACCATCTGGCTTTCTTGGCACGGTTATTGTTTATCTTGAGGGGGGCTATGGTGTTGGTGCTGCCCAAGATCCATCTATGCAGGGTTCGGGCTGCGGTGTTGGGGTCGTCGTTTTCCGCGATGGTTGGGGTGGAGTTGTTGAGTGAGGAGGTGAGCTGGTCATCGGTGATTTTGGTCCAGTTTCTTTGTGGAAGCAGGTGCTGGTGTCTGTTTATGGTGGGTGTTCTGAAGGTGAAGTGGACGCAACGATGGTCGGTCCATGGGAGTTTGGTGGTGTGGCTGAAGGTGATGGAGTTTCCTGTAGTGAAGAGGGGGTCGAGGGTGTGTGGGCTCTGAGAACCTCTCAGCACCCCGCCTCCTCTGCCAGCGCCACACAGCGCTACTGGTCTCAGTTATCAGAGCAACGATGGACCAGCACCCTCAACTCCTGCCTTCCCACCACCACCAAAGACACAGAACAAGTGGTGGATAACTTCACAAAACTGGATCATAGCAAGCACTGACAAGTCACACCAAGGAAACTTTGAGCTCCAAGAAACAAACACAACACCCCAACTGGTTCATGACAGAACTTAAAATCCATAAACACGAATGCAGACAGAAGGAAAGAAATTGGTGCTCTAGTAAGACCATCGAGGACCGGAAACATTTCAAAGATACCCTCAACCGATACCACCACCTCCTGAAAAGCACAAAGAAAAATCACCTGGCCACTGGCATCAACGACAGCTCTGACAACAGCATGGAACTGTTATAAATAGTCAAGGAGTTCACTAACCCCCAGCACCTGAAAAATTTATCACACCACTGCAAGCTCTCTGCAACACCATATCATACTCTTTTTACAACAAAATCAGCACCATCTACTTGCACTTTGCACCCCAACCCCCGACGAGGACAACTCAACCTCCATACGCTGACCTACACTCCTCAACCCCAGATCACCTCATGGAACACCCTCACAGATTAAGAAACGGTGCCCATCTTGAGATTCATGCACTTCCCCAGCAGTGCCCAGCAGCCCCCTGCCCCAACCACATGTTTAACCTTGGCATTCAACCCATCAGCAAAGAACTCAGCAAGGTCCTCAACTCCTCAATCACCATGGCCCAGTTCCCTCCTGAAATGGAAACAAGCTGTTGTGAAACCGCTACTGAAAATACCACCCAGACAGACCAAACAGATCCCAAGAAATACTGATCCATCTCCCTGCTCCCCTTCTGAGACAAGGTCATCGAAAAAGCTAACAACATCCAGCTAACCAGACATCTGGAGAATCCCAACCTGCTGGACCCCTCCAAAGTTTTAGAGCAAACCACAGCACCAAGACAGCTCTAGTCGTAGACATGGGTGACATCAAAATGCTGCTAGACCAAGGAGAAACAGCAGCCCTCATCCTCCTCGACATCTCAGCAATCTTTAAACACCGTATCCCACCACACACTGGCCAACAGACTCCACCAGATTGGAATCCAAGGTGCAGCCCTCAAGTGGATAGCATCCTACCTCACAGGAAGAACACAGAATATAACCCTCCTTCCCTAAGAACATCACTTGCAGTGTACCTCAAGGCTCTTCCCTCAGCCCAACCCTCTTTAGAGTTTGCATGACACCTCTAGCTAACTTCGTCAGGAGCCACAGACTCCACATCATCTCCTACATCACCGACCCCCAACTCACTCTCTCCACGACTAATGACCCTACAACCATCAAAGACAAGTTCCGCAGATGCATGAAGGACGTGGCTGTCTGGATGAACAACTGTCTAAAACTCATTCAGACTAGACAGAAGAACTCATCTTCGGAAAAGGCAAGGACACCCTATGGAGCAACGCCTGATGGCCAAGGAAGCTGGGTCCCACCCCCAAACCCACTGAACATGCCTGCAAACTCCTCGACAGCCAGCTATCCATGAAGAAGCAGGTCAGCACTGTCTCCTTCGCTGGCTTCCTCACCCTCCGAATGCTCAGTAAGGTCTTTAAACGCATCCCACCCAACTAGAACTAATGTAAGGAAGGGTACACCCAAATATCCTATATACCACCTGCTGTAGAGTGGTGTGCGTGGATGTTTAATATATCACAAGTGTGTGTGGATGGCACCCAAGAACATTAGTGCCCATGCCACATTTCCTGCGGGTGGGAGAAAAATTTTGATCTGTTTCATCAGATTAGACAGGGAAACAGGAAAAGCTCATGGCCTCTGGAGCGGGAGCATTGTTAGATTTCACCTGCACAGCGTTTGCTCTGTGCTTGTGAAATCTCTTGTATTTATTATATCTTCAAAGGCGGATCTTTTCAGTTCCCATTTGCGAAAATACTGTGGGCCTAATTGATGAAAAGTGACGTATCGCTGCGAGAAAACAGCCATGCGTCACTTTTCATTGCGACAATAATGTTGCGTCATATTTACAGTATGACGCATCATGTCGCAAGTAGTTACAGGTACATCAGTATTTCCGACATATCTGTAGACGCAAAAATGACATATTGCTGTAGTGTGTCACAAAAGTGACGCAACTCTAGCAATGGGTCAGTACACATGGGCAAGTCCCATTTGAAAGGGCCTGCGTCAGTCTTATGCCGCATTTGCTTCCTAGAAGTGGCGCAGTGAAATCTTATAGGTTTCACTGCGCCACTTCTATGACCCTTTCTTGCGTCAGAACGCCCCCCTGCATACATTATACCTGGCGCAGGTATAATGTGGCGCAGGGGTTTACAAAGTGATGCATCTACCTGCGACACTTTGTAAATATGGTGCAACAAGGTGCATTTTTTACGCCGCTGGTGCATCACAAAAGTGACGCACCTGCCGTGCAAAAGTGACGCAAGAGCTCATAAATAAGCCCCTATTTCCTTCTGCTTTTTTGTTTACTTTGAATGGCTTCATGCAATAAAACTGTGCTTTTAAAGATGCATCCGGCACGTCTACATTGATGCCCATACGGTCAAGCTGAAATTATAAACCCCTTGGAAGAAACAAACTTGTTTTCTCACACAGAGAAATACATGTTGGTTCTTTCTGCCTTTTCACTTTTAAATTTCATCCACTGCCACTGAAAAAAAGGCATTGCCATCACCTTGTCTCCCAAAGGAAATCAATGACTCTTTCCTAAAATCAGATATTGCTCTAAAGATGCTTAGTTGGTTTTATGGGCGAGCCAACCAAATTTAATGGAAAATTTGTTGTCACCAATAAAAGTCTTTAGAAAAAAACATGGTGCCACACTGCCATCTTGTGGTTATCTATTCACATTGCGACTGCAGCTGAGCATCTTTATCTATCTCTACATGAGGTTCAGAGGGAAAACAAATGCAAAGCTTACTGTTCTCTTTCAACTACAGGCAGGAAAGGTCAAAAGCAAGTGAGGATCTCCTTTCAGTTCAGTAAAGAGAAAATCAAATCTCAACGCTGATAAGGGGGTGACATTGAGAAAGATACAATAAGGCTCCACAATTTTACATACAGAAACAGGTGAGTGTAACTGTTGGAGTTTGCTCAAGAATATATCTTTGCATTCCGAAAATATGTGGACGAGAGCGGATTTGTGCCAGTTCGCTGGCTACCTTCCCCCATCTTTGCGATGGAGTTGCTAGGAGCAATAATGTAACACCTGCTTTAAAGAGCTTGACGCCAAGTAATGCTGGATATGCCTAGCGGTGCGCCAGTGTCTTCAAGATTTCAAGAACTGAGTGGCCTACATTAACATTTGGTGACAGAATGTGGCCTAAAGGCTAAAGTGGTCAACCTTGGAGCTACAGGCAATTGGGTCATGATTTGAATGGTGCAGTGGCACCGGAGACAAACTTTGTCAGAACTCTTCTAAACACATAGCTATTACATTCATTCATTCTATTATTTCCCTCTCTTATTTCATTTTTCAAAAATGTTGTATTACTTATCTGCACTATACCACTAGTAACAGCACAATATATTGCCTATTTGTACATAAACAGGTCATAACACTTTAACAGATTTTCTATAACTTATATTGCACAACAACTCAGCAAGCTACAACTTACAACAAAAACAGATTATTATTATTCACATAGGAGAAGCCTAATGCATTTACCAATGCTTGTTGAATTTCCCACCAAGTGAGAACCGAAGCTGGTAGGGAAACTGCTATGTCTTAGCAGTTTTGTTCTGCTTCCCCTCCTCACAACTCTAATCCTTTGCAGCAGATTTGGGAGCCTGTGGTGGGGGAAGTGCTGGTGGATGCAACCTCCGTCATCCTGCGATTGCTGTTGGTGGACCTGGGGGATCTGTTGAGCTGATAGTGACCACCCCCTCCCTGATGTTGGAGCTGTAAGATAAATAACAAGCATTTGCAATGCAATAGGTCTCGCATTAGGAAAGTTTGAGCTATTGGTACTGTAATTTTTTAATTTTTTATTTATCTTTTGTTTTTGAAAATAGCTAAATTAATAGCTTTGTCATTTACAATGCCAATAGTTATAACTTTTGCAAATGGGACACCTATAGCATTTGTAATGCAATATGTGTTGTATTTACGTGACTTACATGTATTGATATTACAAATAACAATGGCTTTTAAGTTTTTGTTAAACATTACTACTTAAATAAAGGTTATTGTAATTTATGATGGCAATAGCTTAAACTTTTGTAAATAAGTTTTTTAAAGATTATGTTCAGCGTATTTTATTGTGACGAAAATCCAAGAACAGAAGTGAAATATTAACATCTTTTTGTTACATTTGTAATAAAGCTTGAAACATTGAGAAAACATATTTAAACCAAGTGTTGTTGAATGGTTGCACAGATTGATGCTGTGGTGGCGCTGGGTGATGTTGTGATGGGGAACGAGTGATGCTCTGGCTTTCAGTGATGCTGTGGTAGCGCATAGTGATGTGTTGCCCCTCAGTGATGCTGTGGTGCTGAATGAAGCTGTATGCTATGCTATGTTTTGCTATCCTATGTTTTGTTTTGTTATGCTATGCTATGTTTTGCTATCCTATGCTTTGATTTGTTATGCTATGTGTTGTTATGCTATGCTATGCTTTGTTTCGCTATGCTATGCTTTGTTATGCTATGCTATGTTGTTTGGTATGCTAGGTTTTGCTATGCTATTATGTGTTTTGTTTTGCTATGCTATGTTTTGTTATGTTATGCTATGTTTTTTATGCTATGCTATGTTTTGTTATGCTATGCTATGTTTTATTTTGCTATGCTATGTTTTCTTTTGCTATCCTATTCTTTGTTTTGTTATGCTATGCTATGTTTTGTTGTGCTATGCTGTGTTTTGTTGTGTTTTGCTATGCTTTGTTATGCTATACTATGTTTTGTTATGCTAAGCTATTTTTTGTTGTGCTTTATTATGCTATGTTCTTTTATGCTATGTTCTGTTATGCTATGTTCTGTTATGCTATGTTCTGTTATGCTATGCTTTGTTATGCTATGCTTTGTTATGCTATGCTTTGTTATGCTATGTTGTTTTTGTTATGCTATGTTGTTTTTGTATGCTTTGCTATGTTGTGTTTTGTTATGCTTTGCTATGTTTTGTAGTATTTTGTTATGCTATGCTATGTTTTATTATATAATGCAATGTTTGTTGTGTTTTGTTATGCTATGTTATGTTTTGTTTTGCTATGCTTTGTTATGTTATGCTTTGTTTTGTTATGCTTTGCTTTGTTATGCTATGTTTTGTTATGCTATGTTTTGTTATGCTATGCTTTGTTTTGTTATGCTAAGTTTTGTTATACTATGCTAGGTTTTGTTGTGTTTTGTTTTGCTATGCTATGCTTTGCTGTGTTTTGCTATGCTATGTTTTGTTATGCTATGTTTTGCTTTGCTATCCTATGTGTTTTGCTATCCTATTCTTTGTTTTGTTATGCTATGCTATGTTTTGCTATCCTATGCTTTTTTTGTTATGCTATGCTGTGCTTTGTTATGCTATGATATGTTTTGTTATGCTATGCTATGCTGGTGAGAGTGAATGAGGGTGAGTGAGGGTGTGTGAGGGTGTGTGAGGGTGAGGGTTATTGAGGGAGGGTGAGGGGTGTAAGTTTGTTAGGGGGTGTGAGGTTGTGAGGGGGTGTGAGGTTGTGAGGAGGTGTGAGGGGGTGTGAGGGTGAGGAGGTGCGAGGGGGGTGAGGGTGTAAGGGTGAGGGTGTGTGAGGGTGAGGGGGTGTGTGAGGGTGAGGGGGTGTGTGAGGGTGAGGGGTTGTGAGGGTGTGGGGTTGTGAGGGTGAGGGTGTGGGGTTGTGAGGGCCATTGGGCCCGCCTCTCGTGCAGAGTGCAAGAGGGGGGCACCTGGAGCCCGGGTCCCACCTGCACTGCAGGGGGTGTAAATCTCAGTTCCCAGCGCTAAGTAAATGCTGTAATTTTTCTGTAGTGTGCCAAGTGCTGGACATGGAAGTACACAGGAGGCTCAACAGAAACACCGCACAATGCCATAGTTGAACACCCGTGGTATTTTCTCGGTGGGCTGGAAGCTAGGGGGTGCTTTCTGTGATAGCCCAACCATGAAAGCTCCGTTAGTTCATTCTGCTCATGGCCTCCTGCAGTGTGGGGATGGTTTTAACATTTTTGTGGAAGTTTTTCGGTCCGGCCCCGCCCACGACTTTTCTGCAGTGGCTCCTTACCCTGGACAACCCTGCACCTGTGGGCGCGCGCCAGAGAAGGCCATCCTCACGCGCACTCTGAGCAAGGTCCTCGTGCAGCAGGCACATTTTTAGCGCAAGCATTGCATGGGAAAGGAATGCAGGATGCTGTAACCGAGGCGGGCTGGGCCCCAGCAGCACGCGGCACAGTGTCCTAATAGAGTGGCGTGAGCTCGTTTAACCACTACTGCACCGCCATTCTTTCCACATATATAGTGCATCACAAAACGCCGGCATCTATGAAGGTGGCAGGATTCAGAATTACCGAGTTCTACCCAAACTTAAGCATAACGGAGCAATTAATGGCCGGGGGAAAAAAGCACACACAGCTCACCAGGTCTGGTTTTAACATTTTTGCGGAAGTTTTTCGGTCCGGCCCCGCCCACGACTTTTCTGCAGTGGCTCCTTACCCTGGAAAACCCTGCACCTGCGGGCGCGCGCCAGAGAAGGCCATCCTCACGCGCACTCTGAGCAAGGTCCTCGTGCGGCAGGCACATTTTTAGCGCAAGCATTGCATGGGAAAGGAATGCAGGATGCTGTAACCGAGGCGGGCTGGGCCCCAGCAGCACGCGGCACAGTGTCCTAATAGAGTGGCGCGAGCTCGTTTAACCACTACTGCACCGCCATTCTTTCCACATATATAGTGCATCACAAAACGCCGGCATCTATGAAGGTGGCAGGATTCAGAATTACCGAGTTCTACCCAAACTTAAGCATAACGGAGCAATTAATGGCCGGGGGAAAAAAGCACACACAGCTCACCAGGTCTGGTTTTAACATTTTTGCTGAAGTTTTTCGGTCCGGCCCCGCCCACGACTTTTTTGCAGTGGCTCCTTACCCTGGAAAACCCTGCACCTGCGGGCGCGCGCCAGAGAAGGCCATCCTCACGCGCACTCTGAGCAAGGTCCTCGTGCGGCAGGCACATTTTTAGCGCAAGCATTGCATGGGAAAGGAATGCAGGATGCTGTAACCGAGGCGGGCTGGGCCCCAGCAGCACGCGGCACAGTGTCCTAATAGAGTGGCGCGAGCTCGTTTAACCACTACTGCACCGCCATTCTTTCCACATATATAGTGCATCACAAAACGCCGGCATCTATGAAGGTGGCAGGATTCAGAATTACCGAGTTCTACCCAAACTTAAGCATAACGGAGCAATTAATGGCCGGGGGGAAAAAGCACACACAGCTCACCAGGTCAATTGGTCTATACCAGGGCCGTTCAACGCCAGTCCAGAAGGGAAGTTGCAGGTGGAATGTTCAGGATTTACACTTTTTATACCGCTGATATCAATGAAAACGATTAAGATAATGTTAGTTCTGACAAGGTGACAAAGAGATCCAGCCCCAGTGTCAATGGTCGAAATGGGAAAAAAAAAGTCTGTTTGCCCGCCTCCCTGCTCGGGGCCGCGCTGCCATTGGCGGACCCCTGAGGCAGGAAGCCAGGCAACGGGAGAGAAGACGTAGGCCAGGCCAGAAGACAGAAGGAAGTCCCGCCTGCTGCTGGGCTATGATTGGCTGCCCGCCGGTAAGGAGAAAATAAGCTGAGTCCTCCCGCGGCCCGGGGCTCCCGTGAGCTACGGAGCGCCCCGGGGCCGCCCCAGAGAAGAGAAATCCTGCGTAGCCAGTGAGTGGGGTCCGGTGCTGGTGTGTGTGTGTGTGTATGTGTACTATTGCGGCGGCGGCGGTGGGGGGGTCTTTGTATGTGTGCGTGCGTGTGTGTAGGTGCGCTGGTGTGTGCGGGGGGGTCTCTGTGTGTGCGTGTAGGTGCGCTAGTGTGTGTGTGTAGGTGGGGAGGGGTGCCTGTGTATGCGTGTGACTGTGTATGCGTGTGTCTGTGATGTGCGCATGCGTAAATGTGGGTGCGCGTGCACGCAGCTGAATCCATCCGAGGAAAAGCTTGTGACAGTTTCTTGTCCTCCCATTCCCCCGTGTCAGATAGCTATACGTCTCCGCCCTGGACGCATCCTTCGGATGCGAATTTCAGGGCGAGACCTAAAAATGGCGTCTGCGACCCTGGATGTCGCACCCTCGTGGCCCGTTGCATTGTATTTTCGCTGCGGTGGACCAATAGTTTAGGCCACCGAGGGATCCTTGGGTCATATCAGCGCTGGGCCCCGTGCCTTGGACTGGGGTGACCGGGAGGAGCCTTGTTTGCAGTGGCAGTCATCTCCCATTCCTTGGGGGAGTCCGTGTATGTCTTGGACTTGGCAGAAGTGCTCCCTTTCCTCGTATGGATGCTGCCATAAACCATGGCCTTGAGGTGCCACACCCTGGATGTGGTTGCCTGCAATCGCCTACTAGTCCTTCGTTCTGGGGGCCCTGGTGACTTCACGTTCTAACCTGGGATGGCCCGGTATTCTTTGGGCAGTGATGTTACACTACAATCCCCCAGCATCCCACGGGGGTAATTGACGACGGCACTAACCAGCGTGCCAGGAGGCGCATAAAGCAGCGACAGGGGCCGAGTTCCCCGTTCTTCTTTTGACCCTTGCTGCCAGACTCGCTGTGGCACCTTACCTCCCTGACCAGCGGCCAGGCTTGGCTTGGCCACATCTGTGCCTGATTCGACCGGCCGGGCTTGGCTCCGCCGGTCGGACTACAATCCCCAGCATCCCACGGGGGTAATTGACGACGGCACTAACCAGCGCGCCAGGAGGCGCATAAAGCAGCGACAGGGGCCGAGTTCCCCGTTCTTCTTTTGACCCTTGCTGCCAGACTCGCTGTGGCACCTTACCTCCCTGACCAGCGGCCGGGCTTGGCTCCGCCACATCTCTGCCTGATTCGACCGGCCGTACTTGGCTCCTCCCGTCGGACTACAATCCCCGGTATCCCACGGGGGTAATTGACCACGGCACTAACCAGCGCGTCAGGAGGCGCATAAAGCAGCGACAGGTCCCTCGTCCTGAGAGGACGCGCGCGGGACGCGCCGGACGAAGCCCGGACTAAGGGTGGACAGTCTGTGACAGTCCGTGACAGACCGTATCTGACCCTGGCCAGGACCCCTGTTCGTTCTGTTGTAATTTAAGGAGTTACTTACCAGTAAGATTTACTATTTTTAATATTCTATTTTGCAAGCATCGAATGGTGACATTTTGACTTAAGTATTTAATTATCGCCTTCCATAATGTCTAAACAAAGATCTTCATCTGTGCCTAATACTATAGACAACTACTTAGTGCAGGTGGTGAGCAAAATTAATAACACAAGGCGCATATCATTGGGATTGAGCTCTCCACCGGTTACTTCAATACAAAGTCTACCTCTAGATCCTGTAGTGGTAGAAGTATCGGCACAAATATAAAATGGTGAAATTTCACCTTCCCAGTCAAGTTTTAATGTGGACCCGAATTCAGTTTTACCCGTACCCCTGATTGATAATCTAGAAGATGGCCCAGGTTACAAGTCTAATTTGATAGAAGTTGATTCACCCCCCCCCCGTATATGTCCCTGTTACTAGAGGCTCGAGAGCAAGCAGGGAAGGCCAGAGCAAATGGGGTGGGTTGCGTTCCAGTAGGAAGAAAAACGTATCCCCACAGAAAGATGCTCCTATATTGGAAGCGAATGGGGAACAAACAGAGAAGGAGATACTAAGTGATGATATCATTAACAACTTAGTTAGTATGATTGACCTAAAGATTACCTCTATAATCAAACCTTTGATATCTAAAATTGATCGTTTAACAGCAGAGGTAAATAGACTAGGGGGGCTGCTAAACAAGCCAGTGGGGGAGGGGGATATTATCATCCCAACTTTAGCTACAACCAAGGCTGTACCAATGATAAATACCAACAATCAAGGGATGGGGAATAATAGTGAGGAAGTGAGACCAACACCGCTTCCTACCCACCAGGTAATAGATAAAGATAGTAGTGTATCAGCCAAGGAAGATATACCACCAAACTTCACAGTGAATAGTGTAGATCAAGGCCCTGTCCAACTGATTGTGGAGGCCTCCCCTCTTGTTCTGGTTTTGGCAAATGTGCCCCCGTTAAAGTCGGGTCAAACAGAATCTACTACTTCTCTGATCAGTAAAGCCTACTACTGTCTGTATAATAACATGTTGATATCTCCGAGAGGGAAACAACAGCTAGCTGGGGAGATCACTATGGCTAGAAGGGTGGACTGGCTAGGGACTACCGTAAAAAAACTAAAGGGAGATTGTGTTGTCCTTCATTTCCAAAGTCCAGAAGTACTCCCTGAGCTTTTAAGGCATATATTTCCACCCCAACGTAGGAGTGCTGAGATTGTGCCGCTGACTTTGGATTACTTCTATAGGAGAAGCAATACAGTGAATCCTAATATTCTAAAAACAAAATGGAATTTTTTGACAAATAACTGGGGTAGGGTTCCACAGTCAAGTGAGTGGGGTATTAGTGTTGGAAATAAATTTGCAGCACTGTCAGACCTGAACGATTGCGACTGACTCGAGAGGAGTGGTTGTGTTTGACCTAATACTCTTGCTGAGAATAATCTAATCTATACTGCTATTGGGGAGGATTTTGATTTGCCCAAGACTAATTATATGCTTTAAGGAAGTCGAATAAACGATACAATTTCTTTGGGTAGTAGCAAAAAGATTGATTCCTCTAAGTTATCCTCAAAATTCCATACCATCCTCGAGTCTGATAAGGTTGCTGCTATTACTCCATTGGGTTCTAATATCATGAATACTCCTATGCAAGCAGTTGACTTGGAAGGAGAATCATGTGTAACAAATCCTGTATCGAAGGTCCTGGATGACCCTGTGGATAATGTGGGGAAATTGTTCTCATGGAACATTGCAGGTTTGGGTTCCAAATTAGATTGCGGAGACTGGGTCCGATTTGTGAATTCTTTTGACATATGTATATTTCAAGAGACTTGGTCATGTGAACCACTTTTTGTTCAAGGATATCTGAACTACTTTGTGCCAGCCGTTAAAGGTCCAAGGGGTAGACCAATGGGTGGTTTACCCATTTGGGTTCGTCAGACATTGAAATTGGATGTCAAAGCTTTAGAAACTGGGCACAGAGACATTCAACTAATTACTATCAATTCTGATGTTGTCTGTTTATTATACATCTACAATGTCTATGCGAGGACTGCAGGGGATGGGAGATCAGAGGTTCTTATGGCCTTGGGTTCCTTACTCGATGTTGTCTCCCGGGACCACCCGTTTGTCATTGCAGGCGACTTTAACCAAACTTTTGAGCCTCTGGTGACAGACGAAGACTCCCTCGGGGATGACGAGGACTGTCATTGGGGGGTCCCGAAATTAGAGTTGAAACCAGTTGTGCGCTGGACTAAAGATGTTATTAGTATGAATGTACTTTGTTTAGAGAAAG
This sequence comes from Lissotriton vulgaris, assembly GCF_964263255.1. Lineage (NCBI taxonomy): Eukaryota > Metazoa > Chordata > Amphibia > Caudata > Salamandridae > Lissotriton > Lissotriton vulgaris. Next base: position 5,979 of record NW_028244181.1, on the reverse strand, counting down.
GCTTAAGAGCATTAAATGGCAGGACGCAAAGTAATAAATGTGATTCTATGACATTTGATAATGGGAGGTACAAGAGTAGGATTGACTATGTTCTGTGTAGTTTAAATTTATGGCCTTTGCTAAGTGACATGGAGATTGTGTGGAGGAGTGAGAGTGACCACAATCCTCTAAGTATAAGGCATAAATGGTGGTTGATACCAAACAGACAAACCTGTTCCAGTGCCCTTGTCCCACCTCAAATGGTACCTAGTAATAATATGCGTAGGTTAAAATGGACAAATGTAGTTACTAACCAACAGGCAATTGATGACATTAAAAATGAGGTTGAAAATGCCATAACAGATATGGAACAGGTCAGTTGCTCTGGAGAAATGCAAAGGGGTGTTACCGAAATTCATTATACTCTTTTTAAAGTTATTAAGCATCACTTCTTAAAGCGGGTAAATGACAAAGGTGTGGGAGTACCCAAGAATGTTAACTGGTATAATGCCCCTTGCAGGGCCGCCCGAAACGCCTTGGGCATTGCTCTAAAGACCAAAGATAATATGGCTATTCAATCTGCCAGAAAGAAGTATAATGCCAGCATAGCAAGTGCAAAGAAAGCTTGGGACGGGCGACATTGGTCTGAATTAAAAAGAGCTAGTGACATGAAGGACACTAGATTGTTCTGGAGCATTGTTAAATGGGGTGACGATGGTATTCCCGAAACCCCAAATAATAATGTTCCGGAAGAAGAGTGGATAAAATTCTTTGCTAGCCAGTATGCGGATTCAAATCAGCTTGTATGTAGTGCGTCTATAAATCATACCCTTTTTAAAGATAATTTCTTCAGTCCTCAAGAAATCCTGGAGGCTTTGAGTACTGTAAACAGTGGCCGTGCACCAGGCATGGACGGAGTTCCTGCCGATGTCTTTATTAATGACAAAGAGAGGTGGTGTAGGTACATGAGTCTCCTTATTAACAATATTGCCAGGGGTGCTGAGCTACCGGCATCTTGGCGGGGCGCTGTAATCATACCAGTGTTCAAGTAAGGAGATCGCGCAAAGCCTGGGAATTATAGGCCGATCAGCCTTATTGACACTATACAAAAAACAATAGGGTGTGTGATTGTGAACAGGCTTGTGGACTTGGCTGAGGACAATGATGCATTGTCACCATTTCAAGGGGGTTTCCGTAGGTTGACAAGTACTGTTGACCAGGTTTTCCGTTTTAATTTAATACAATGGAAGACTGTGGTGCTGGGTGGAGGCAGCTTGTATGCGCCTTTTGTCGACCTGCGGGCTGCCTTCGACCTAGTCCCACGTAGGAAGTTGTGGTCTGTCCTCGGGAACCTGGGTGTCCCTGAAGATCTACTGACTCTAATAATGAGGCTCCATGAATGTACATTTGCTAGGATACAATGGGGGGGTCAGGGCATGGAGACAGCAGACTTCCCGGTAGAGCGGGGAGTCCGGCAAGGTTGCTCAATGGCCCCTACCCTCTACACACTGTTTCTAAACGGTGTTGTAGCACTCATGGTATCGGCAGAATTGGATGCCCCTACATTAGCCAACACTAAAATCTCAATACTAATGTTCGCTGACGACACGCTTATTTTATCGAAAACTCCAAGTGGCCTCCAGCGAGCATTGGGTATCTTTGAATCTTTTTGCAGTGAACATGGATTGGAGGTTAATGTGACAAAAACGAAACTAATGATCTTTAATCCTCATCCGAGCTTAAAATCTAAAATTATCATGAATGGACGACCCTTAGAAGTGGTGAATAATTTCACCTATTTAGGCATCTACAATTCAAATAAGAATTCTTGGGGAAATCACATAGATATAGCTTCCTTGAGACATAGGCAAATTGCCGGTGCCATTAGTACCGAACACAGGAAGTCTTTGACGAAACCTGTTAAGCCTGTTTTACAGATATATGAGGCTAAAGCTCTTGGCTCTGCACTATATGGTGCCGAGCTATGGGACTTTGAGAAGGTGACTGCCCTGCAAATTTCGGAAAATACATTTTTCCGTTCGATAACTGCTCTTCCGAAAAGTACTCCATTATTGCCCCTCAGGTATGACTTGGGTAGAAAATCGGTAACTGATCTGGTCAGACTTCGACCAATCTTGTATTGGAGGAGGCTATGGACCACGCCTGAGCTGTTACATTATGCTGAGGGGTTCCTAGACATTATCAGAGCGGATATATTTCATAAAAATAGGTGGCTTAACACCTTGAAATTAACTTTAAATGATCTCGGACTGGGTCTGCTCTGGTCAGATCCAGTAGGGTCAGTTTTTCCCACTAAAAGACTTTTAAAAGAAATCTATTGGGAAAAGGCAGCTACTCAGGGCTGGTCTAGTACTAGTTTGGGTTCTATGACGGAAGGATTTTTAGAGGCTAAATTGTATCCTTCATTCGAACCTTATTGGGTCTGCATAACAAGGCCTTGTGACCGCAAACTCCTATTCCAATTGAGATCAGGTTCTTTGCCTCTACGATCTTTGACTGCTAAATGGGTAGGTTGTGCAAATGTTAGCTGTCCTGCTTGTGGTTCCGCTAAAGAAACTAAGGGCCATTTTCTGTTTGTTTGTGCTGCTTACAAGGATCCTAGAAGAGTATGGTTAAAACCAATGTGTAAGAACCTAGGGACTACTAGTGGTCTAACTGCCTTGCGTATTTTATGCACTACTAACGAGATGTGGATATTGATAGCAACTGCCAAATACCTTGGGTGGGCATGGTCGATTAGACAGAGACTGCTAGTCCCTTGACTATTCTCTGTCTGAACCATTTTGCGGTTGAACTGGGCAGAGACTGCTCGTCTTTCGACTATTCTCTGCCTAGCTTAACCACCTGTTTATGCCGACCCATGATGTTTTCTTTTAGGGAATTGTAATCTAACTCTTTTTTAAAAATGTTTTAAAAAAAATTTCTAACAGTTCAATTTTAATATGATATTTTTAAGTCTTCCATTGTAAATCGAGTCATGAATTGTAAATAATATGCTTTTTTATCTATTTCCCACTGTAATTGATTGTTAATTGATTTGTATTTTTTAAAATTGTCTCTGCTTTATGAGTGAATGCTCGAATAAAGCATATTTGACTTGACTTGTTACACTATGGCAGCTGTGGGCCCCTTTACTCCCCCTGGACTGCCTAGAGGGGGTGCAACATGATTGCACTAATTAATGTGCTGAACTGCTGTGCTGGGCGGTGACTTCAGCTGACTGTTCCGGTGCACTGAGCTGTGCTCTGACTGTGCCCTGGCTGACTCCTTTTGTTTTTTTTGGGGGGGGGTTTAAGACGTTTTCTACAGCGCTTCCAGACCCAGGTGTATTGGAGCGCTTTACGCAGGAACATAACAGATAGTCAACAGATATAAGATAGAAGAGTGACATATCAACATAAGCATGCAAAAATAAAGAGCCACATATTGTAGTGCAGGACAGTTTTTCTTCAGAATCCGTTGGAGTCATTGTGCTGGAGCCGAGTTCGAAGTCCGCTAGTTGACCTGAGCTATCCAATCCCTAGGGCGCAGTTGAGGAACAGGGTTTTCAGTTGGCTTTTGAATTCCCTTATATAGGTATAATTCACATTGCCCTTATATAGGCATAGAAATCAATCCCTTATTTAGGCATATACCATGCGGCCCAAATACAGGCATGGCTACTTCCATCCTTACCAAACGTCACAATGATTTCTTGGCAAATCGGCTTAAGCAGTTAGAGACCTTCCCCTTGCTTGAGTATTGATTTGTCCAAGAACTTATGTACTGTGCAAAGAACAACTATTACCTAGGGGTTCTTGCCTGACATTCATATGCCCGACTTTACGTCAAACTATGGCATTCCTAAACACCTTCAAGGTATAAATATACCTTCACTTGCTATGGCAAACTACGGTGGTTCGGAGCAGTTTGGCTATCTACTTGCCCGACGTAGCTCGCTACAGCAAGTGCTGAAGGAAACCGACCCTTCAGCTGACGCACTGATCAAGAGGCTGCCTTTCTCGCGCCAAGAATGCAGCCCCAGTGTTTCCAAGCTCCCCTTGCGGGGTGTTGGGGATGGAGTCCAGAGACAGAAATACCAGACCTTCTTCATTCTAACTAAGGTATGGAGCTGATTAGAACCTAAAGAAACCTTTGGAAGATTCTTGGCAAAAACAACTAAACCTATGCTACACAATACTTACTTCTTCCCGCATACTAGACTTAGGTTAGGTACATTGAGGTAGGCATATTTAGAAGCACCAGTTGAGTATGTTTAGTCAATGTTATTTATGTATGTATTTTTATATGGCTTAGAAACCATACAATGCTATTTCATAATACTATTCTCGCTGTACGCACTATACTTTGCAGTCTGCTGAACAATTGTAGCAGTTCACTTCTCTTGTATGAGAAAGGAGACTGTTCAATAAACCTTTTTATTGAAAACGCCCGTCTCTCTATTTCTCTACAAACTCTGTCGAAACGAAGCATGCACAATTGACTGAGTGAAATACTTATCTGTTGTTTCCGTGACTCTGAAAGATATATTTCTTATTCTTGGGAAACAAAGTTGTCATGTTTATGTGGTTGTCAGAAACTAATCCCTACTTGTGAATTCGAGAAAGTTTCTTGTGACCTCTGAGCTAGCTGGCACTCACTATTAAGTTTAATATATTCGATAGAGACCTAGTCGACCTCAGTCCTACGTCTAATCTATAGGATATATTATTCCAATGCGCAGAGACTATTGGGAATATAGGAACTGCACTACACTGTATGGTTCAAGGCCAGGAGTCTAGAGAGGTGGTTAAATCTAATATAGACGGGATCTGAATTGATGTCTCCATCCTACGTCATCACCTTCGCAAAGTGGTGGAGCAGGTGATGGCAGCTGAAACCCAGATCTCCACAATTTCGGATGTGATAGTGACTCTCAAATGCCAGGTCTCCACAACAGCCATCCTGAAAGAGAGGGCAGAGGACACTGAGAATCAATCCCAACAGAACAATTTGTACCTCATTGGTTTTCTGGAGGGAGTGGAAGCCTCTGATATGAATGGCTTTCTGAACAAGTGATTCCATACCTGGGTCCAGCTGGATAAGTTGTCCCTCTGTTTTGTTGTGAAGTGAGTGCACCCTGCTCTGACAAAGAAGCCACCCTAGAGGGCCCTCCTTACCCTGTGATAGCTTGTAGCTTCAATCAATCAATCAATCAATCAATCAAAGACATTTATAGAGCGCACTACCTACCCGTAGGGTCTCAAGGCGCTTGGGGAGGGGGGGTGCCGCTACTGCTCGAACAGCCAGGTCTTGAGCTTCTTCCTGAAGGAGAGGTGGTCTTGGGTCAGGCGCAGGTCGGCCGGGAGGGAGTTCCAGGTCTTGGCGGCAAGGTAGGAGAAGGACCTTCCTCCTGTAGTGGCTCTACGGATGCGTGGGACGGCGGCGAGGGCGTGGCTGGCAGATCGGAGGTGGCGTTTGGGAGCGTAGAAGTTGATGCGGTTGTTGAGGTAGCTTGGGCCTTGATCGTGGAGAGCTTTGTGTGCGTGGGTAAGGAGGTGGAAGGTGATTCTCTTGTTGACCGGGAGCCAGTGCAGGTCTCTTAGGTGTCCGGAGATATGGCTGTGTCGTGGGATGTCGAGGATGAGTCTGGCTGAGGCGTTCTGGATGCGCTGGAGTCTCTTCTGGATCTTGGCGGTGGTTCCGGCGTAGAGTGCGTTGCCGTAGTCCAGTCGGCTGGTGACGAGGGCCTGGGTGACGGTCTTCCTGGTCTCTGTGGGGATCCACCAGAAGATCTTCCGAAGCATGCGCAGGATGTTGAAGCACGACGAGGAGACGGCGTTGACTTGCCTGGTCATGGAGAGGGAGGAGTCCAGGATGAAGCCCAGGTTGCGTGCGTGGTCCGTCGGTTTGGGTGCGGTTCCTCGATGTTATCCTTCGTGATGGCCAAAGCCAACAAGACCTGTGCTTCCTCAACACTAATATTTTGATCTTCCTGGA